>NC_079223.1:52306564-52431564 GCF_029633865.1 Lampris incognitus | reverse complement strand
TTGGTGAGGGAGTGTGTTAGTGAGGGAGTGTGTTAGTAAGCTAGTGTGTTAGTGAGGGAGTGTGTTAGTAAGCTAGTGTGTTAGTGAGGGAGTGTGTTAGTAAGCTAGAGTGTTAGTGAGGGAGTGTGTTAGTAAGCTAGTGTGTCATTGAGGGAATGTGTTAGTAAGTGAGAGAGTGTGTTAGTTAGCTACTGTGGTAGTAAGCTATTGTGTTAGTGAGGCAGTGTGTTAGTAAGCTAGTGTGTTAGTAAGCTAGAGTGTTAGTGAGGGAGTGTGTTAGTGAGGGAGTGTGTTAGTAAGCTAGTGTGTTAGTAAGCTAGTGTGTTAATGAGGGAGTGTGTTAGTAAGGTAGTGTGTTAGTAAGCTAATGTGTTAGTGAGGGAGTGTGTTAGTAAGCTAATGTGTTAGTAAGCTAGTGTGTTAGTAAGCTAGTGTGTTAGTGAGGGAGTGTGTTAGTGATGGAGTTCGTTAGTGAGCTTGTGTGTTAGTGAGGGAGTGTGTTAGTGAGGGAGTGTGTTAGTGAGGGAGTGTGTTAGTAAGGTTGTGTGTTAGTGAGGGAATGTGTTAGTGAGGGAGTGTGTTAGAAAGCTAGTGTGTTAGTCAGGGAATGTGTTAGTGAGGGAGTGTGTTAGAAAGCTAGTGTGTTAGTGAGGGAGTGTGTTAGTGAGGGACTGTGATAGTGAGGGAGTGTGTTAGTAAGGGAGTGTTTTAGTGAGGGAGTGTGTTAGTAATCTAGTGTGTTAATGAGGGTGTGTGTTAGTGAGGGAGTGTGTTAGTAACCTAGTGTGTTAGTGAGGGAGTGTGTTAGTGAGGGAGTGTGTTAGTAACCTAGTGTGTTAGTGAGGGAGTGTGTTAGTGAGGGAGTGTGTTAGTAAGCAATTGTGTTAATGAGGGAGTGTGTTAGTGAGGGAGTGTGTTAGAAAGCTAGTGTGTTAATGAGGGAGTGTGTTAGTAAGCTAATGTGTTAGTGAGAGAGCGTGTTAGTAAGCTAGTGTGTTAGTGAGGGAGTGTGTTAGTCAGGGAGTGTGTTAGTGAGGGAGTGTGTTAGTAAGCTAGTGTGTTAGTGAGGGAGTGTGTTAGTGAGGGAGTGTGTTAGTAACCTAGTGTGTTAGTGAGGGAGTGTGTTAGTGAGGGAGTGTGTTAGTAACCTAGTGTGTTAGTGAGGGAGTGTGTTAGTGAGGGAGTGTGTAGGTAACCTAGTGTGTTAGTGAGGGAGTGTGTTAGTGAGGGAGTGTGTTAGTAAGCAATTGTGTTAATGAGGGAGTGTGTTAGAGAGGGAGTGTGTTAGTAAGCTAGTGTGTTAATGAGGGAGTGTGTTAGTAAGCTAGTGTGTTAATGAGGGAGTGTGTTAGTAAGGTAGTGTGTTAGTAAGCTAGTGTGTTAGTGAGGGAGTGTGTTAGTGAGGGAGTGTGTTAGTAAGCTAGTGTGTTAGTGAGGGAGTGTGTTAGTAAGCTATTGTGTTAGTAAGCTAGTGTGTTAGTGAGGGAGTGTGTTAGTAAGCTAGTGTGTTAGTAAAATAGTGTGTTAGTGAGAGAGTGTGTTAGTGATGAAGTTTGTTAGTAAGCTTGTGTGTTAGTGAAGGAGTGTGTTAGTGAGGGAGTGTGTTAGTAAGGTAGTGTGTTAGTGAGGGAATGTGTTAGTGAGGGAGTGTGTTAGAAAGCTAGTGTGTTAGTCAGGGAATGTGTTAGTGAGGGAGTGTGTTAGTAAGCTAGTGTGTTAGTGAGGGAGTGTGTTAGTGAGGGAGTGTGATAGTGAGGGAGTGTGTTAGTAAGCTAGTGTGATAGTGAGGGAGTGTGTTAGTGAGGGAGTGTGTTAGTAAGGGAGTGTTTTAGTGAGGGAGTGTGTTAGTAATCTAGTGTGTTAGTGAGGGAGTGTGTTAGTGAGGGAGTGTTTTAGTAACCTAGTGTGTTAGTGAGGGAGTGTGTTAGTGAGGGAGTGTGTTAGTAAGCAATTGTGTTAATGAAGGAGTGTGTTAGTAAGCTAATGTGTTAATGAGGGAGTGTCTTAGTAAACTAATGTGTTAGTGAGAGAGCGTGTTAGTAAGCTAGTGTGTTAGTGAGGCAGTGTGTTAGTCAGGGAGTGTGTTAGTGAGGGAGTGTGTTAGTAAGCTAGTGTGTTAGTGAGGGACTGTGTTAGTGAGGGAGTGTGATAGTGAGGGAGTGTGTTAGTAAGCTAGTGTGTTAGTGAGGGAATGTGTTAGTGAGGGAGTGTGTTAGTAAGGGAGTGTGTTAGTGAGGGAGTGTGTTAGTAAGCTAGTGTGTTAGTGAGGGAAAGTAATAGTAAGCTAGTCTGTTAGTAAGTTAGTGTGTTAGTGAGGGAGTGTGTTAGTGATGGAGTTCGTTAGTGAGCTTGTGTGTTAGTGAGGGAGTGTGTTAGTGAGGGAGTATGTTAGAAAGCTAGTGTGTTAGTCAGGGAATGTGTTAGTGAGGGAGTGTGTTAGAAAGCTAGTGTGTTAGTGAGGGAGTGTGTTATTGAGGGACTGTGATAGTGAGGGAGTGTGTTAGTAAGGGAGTGTTTTAGTGAGGGAGTGTGTTAGTAATCTAGTGTGTTAGTGAGGGAGTTTGTTAGTGAGGGAGTGTGTTAGTAACCTAGTGTGTTAGTGAGGGAGTGTGCTAGTGAGGGAGTGTGTTAGTAACCTAGTGTGTTAGTGAGGGACTGTGTTAGTGAGGGTGTGTGATAGTGAGGGAGTGTGTTAGTAAGCTAGTGTGTTAGTGAGGGAGTGTGTTAGTGAGGGAGTGTGTTAGTAAGGGAGTGTGTTAGTGAGGGAGTGTGTTAGTGAGGGAGTGTGTTAGTAAGCAATTGTGTTAATGAGGGAGTGTGTTAGTGAGGGAGTGTGCTAGAAAGCTAGTGTGTTAATGAGGGAGTGTGTTAGTAAGATAATGTGTTAGTGGGAGAGCGTGTTAGTAAGCTAGTGTGTTAGTGAGGGAGTGTGTTAGTAAGATAATGTGTTAGTGGGAGAGCGTGTTAGTAAGCTAGTGTGTTAGTGAGGGAGTGTGTTAGTCAGGGAGTGTGTTAGTGAGGGAGTGTGTTAGTAAGCTAGTGTGTTAGTGAGGGAGTGTGTTAGTGAGGGAGTGTGTTAGTAAGGGAGTGTGTTAGTGAGGGAGTGTGTTAGTAACCTAGTGTGTTAGGGAGGGAGTGTGTTAGTGAGGGAGTGTGTTAGTAACCTAGTGTGTTAGTGAGGGAGTGTGTTAGTGAGGGAGTGTGTTAGTAACCTAGTGTGTTAATGAGGGAGTGTGTTAGAGAGGGAGTGTGTTAGTAAGCTAGTGTGTTAATGAGGGAGTGTGTTAGTGAGGGAGTGTGTTAGTAACCTAGTGTGTTAATGAGGGAGTGTGTTAGAGAGGGAGTGTGTTAGAGAGGGAGTGTGTTAGTAAGCTAGTGTGTTAATGAGGGAGTGTGTTAGTAAGCTAGTGTGTTAATGAGGGAGTGTGTTAGTGAGGGAGTGTGTTAGTAAGCTAGTGTGTTAGTGAGGGAGTGTGTTAGTAAGCTAGTGTGTTAGTAAGCTAGTGTGTTAGTGAGGGAGTGTGTTAGTGAGGGACTGTGATAGTGAGGGAGTGTGTTAGTAAGGGAGTGTTTTAGTGAGGGAGTGTGTTAGTAATCTAGTGTGTTAGTGAGGGAGTTTGTTAGTGAGGGAGTGTGTTAGTAACCTAGTGTGTTAGTGAGGGAGTGTGCTAGTGAGGGAGTGTGTTAGTAACCTAGTGTGTTAGTGAGGGACTGTGTTAGTGAGGGTGTGTGATAGTGAGGGAGTGTGTTAGTAAGCTAGTGTGTTAGTGAGGGAGTGTGTTAGTGAGGGAGTGTGTTAGTAAGGGAGTGTGTTAGTGAGGGAGTGTGTTAGTGAGGGAGTGTGTTAGTAAGCAATTGTGTTAATGAGGGAGTGTGTTAGTGAGGGAGTGTGCTAGAAAGCTAGTGTGTTAATGAGGGAGTGTGTTAGTAAGGTAATGTGTTAGTGGGAGAGCGTGTTAGTAAGCTAGTGTGTTAGTGAGGGAGTGTGTTAGTAAGATAATGTGTTAGTGGGAGAGCGTGTTAGTAAGCTAGTGTGTTAGTGAGGGAGTGTGTTAGTCAGGGAGTGTGTTAGTGAGGGAGTGTGTTAGTAAGCTAGTGTGTTAGTGAGGGAGTGTGTTAGTGAGGGAGTGTGTTAGTAAGGGAGTGTGTTAGTGAGGGAGTGTGTTAGTAACCTAGTGTGTTAGGGAGGGAGTGTGTTAGTGAGGGAGTGTGTTAGTAACCTAGTGTGTTAGTGAGGGAGTGTGTTAGTGAGGGAGTGTGTTAGTAACCTAGTGTGTTAATGAGGGAGTGTGTTAGAGAGGGAGTGTGTTAGTAAGCTAGTGTGTTAATGAGGGAGTGTGTTAGTGAGGGAGTGTGTTAGTAACCTAGTGTGTTAATGAGGGAGTGTGTTAGAGAGGGAGTGTGTTAGAGAGGGAGTGTGTTAGTAAGCTAGTGTGTTAATGAGGGAGTGTGTTAGTAAGCTAGTGTGTTAATGAGGGAGTGTGTTAGTGAGGGAGTGTGTTAATAAGCTAGTGTGTTAGTGAGGGAGTGTGTTAGTAAGCTAGTGTGTTAGTAAGCTAGTGTGTTAGTGAGGGAGTGTGTTAGTAAGCTAGTGTGTTAGTAAGCAAGTGTGTTAGTGAGGGAGTGTGTTAGTAAGCTAGTGTGTTAGTGAGGGAGTGTGATAGTGAGGGAGTGTGTTAGTAAGGTAGTGTGTTAGTGAGGGAATGTGTTAGTGAGGGAGTGTGTTAGAAAGCAATTGTGTTAATGAGGGAGTGTGTTAGAGAGGGAGTGTGTTAGTAAGCTAGTGTGTTAATGAGGGAGTGTGTTAGTAAGCTAGTGTGTTAATGAGGGAGTGTGTTAGTAAGGTAGTGTGTTAGTAAGCTAGTGTGTTAGTGAGGGAGTGTGTTAGTGAGGGAGTGTGTTAGTAAGCTAGTGTGTTAGTGAGGGAGTGTGTTAGTAAGCTAGTGTGTTAGTAAGCTAGTGTGTTAGTGAGGGAGTGTGTTAGTAAGCTAGTGTGTTAGTAAGCTAGTGTGTTAGTGAGGGAGTGTGTTAGTGATGGAGTTTGTTAGTAAGCTTGTGTGTTAGTGAGGGAGTGTGTTAGTGAGGGAGTGTGTTAGTAAGGTAGTGTGTTAGTGAGGGAATGTGTTAGTGAGGGAGTGTGTTATAAAGCTAGTGTGTTAGTCAGGGAATGTGTTAGTGACGGAGTGTGTTAGTAAGCTATTGTGTTAGTGAGGGAGTGTGTTAGTGAGGGAGTGTGATAGTGAGGGACTGTGTTAGTAAGCTAGTGTGTTACTGAGGGAGTGTGTTAGTGAGGGAGTGTGTTAGTAAGGGAGTGTTTTAGTGAGGGAGTGTGTTAGTAACCTAGTGTGTTAGTGAGGTAGTGTGTTAGTGAGGGAGTGTGTTAGTGAGGGAGTGTGTTAGTAAGCAATTGTGTTAATGAAGGATTGTGTTAGTAAGTTAGTGTGTTAAAAAGGGAGTGTGTTAGTGAGGGAGTGTGTTAGTAAGCTAGTGTGTTAGTGAGGGAGTGTGTTAGTAAGCTAGTGTGTTAGTGAGGGAGTGTGTTAGTAAGCTAGTGTGTTAGTGAGGGAGCGTGTTAGTAAGCTAATGTATTAAAAAGGGAGTGTGTTAGTGAGGGAGTGTGTTAGTAAGCTAGTGTGTTAGTGAGGGAGTGTGTTAGTAAGCTAGTGTGTTAGTGAGGGAGTGTGTTAGTAAGCTAGTGTGTTAGTGAGGGAGTGTGTTAGTAAGCTAGTGTGTTAATGAGGGAGT
Source organism: Lampris incognitus (assembly GCF_029633865.1). Lineage (NCBI taxonomy): Eukaryota > Metazoa > Chordata > Actinopteri > Lampriformes > Lampridae > Lampris > Lampris incognitus. The sequence goes on along the minus strand of NC_079223.1, from coordinate 52,425,819 downwards.
GTGTTAAAAAGGGAGTGTGTTAGTGAGGGAGTGTGCTAGTAAGCTAGTGTGTTAGTGAGGGAGTGTGTTAGTGAAAGAGTGTGTCATTGAGGGAGTGTGTTAGTAAGTGAGAGAGTGTGTTAGTTAGCTAGTGTGGTAGTAAGCTATTGTGTTAGTGAGGGAGTGTGTTAGTAAGCTAGTGTGTTAGTAAGCTAGAGTGTTAGTGAAGGAGTTTGTTAGTGAGGGAGTGTGTTAATAAGCTAGTGTGTTAGTAAGCTAGTGTGTTAATGAGGGAGTGTGTTAGTAAGGTAGTGTGTTAGTAAGCTAATGTGTTAGTGAGGGAGTGTGTTAGTAAGCTAGTGTGTTAGTAAGCTAGTGTGTTAGTGAGGGAGTGTGTTAGTAAGATAGTGTGTTAGTAAGCTAGTGTGTTAGTGAGGGAGTGTGTTAGTGATGGAGTTCGTTAGTGAGCGTGTTTGTTAGTCAGGGAATGTGTTAGTGAGGGAGTGTGTTAGAAAGCTAGTGTGTTAGTGAGGGAGTGTGTTAGTGAGGGACTGTGATAGTGAGGGAGTGTGTTAGTAAGCTAGTGTGTAAGTAAGGGAGTGTTTTAGTGAGGGAGTGTGTTAGTAATCTAGTGTGTTAGTGAGGGAGTGTGTTAGTGAGGGAGTGTGTTAGTAACCTAGTGTGTTAGTGAGGGAGTGTGTTAGTGAGGGAGAGTGTTAGTAACCTAGTGTGTTAGTGAAAGTGTGTGTTAGTGAGGGAGTGTGTTAGTAAGCAATTGTGTTAATGAGGGAGTGTGTTAGTGAGGGAGTGTGTTAGAAAGCTAGTGTGTTAATGAGGGAGTGTGTTAGTAAGCTAATGTGTTAGTGAGAGAGCGTGTTAGTAAGCTACTGTGTTAGTGAGGGAGTGTGTTAGTCATGGAGTGTGTTAGTGAGGGAGTGTGTTAGTAAGCTAGTGTGTTAGTGAGGGACTGTGTTAGTGAGGGAGTGTGATAGTGAGGGAGTGTGTTAGTAAGGGAGTGTGTTAGTGAGGGATTGTGTTAGTAATCTAGTGTGTTAGTGAGGGAGTGTGTTAGTGAGGGTAGTGTGCTAGTAACCTAGTGTGTTAGTGAGGGAGTGTGTTAGTGAGGGAGTGTGTTAGTAACCTAGTGTGTTAGTGAGGGAGTGTGTTAGTGAGGGAGTGTGTTAGTAACCTAGTGTGTTAGTGAGGGAGTGTGTTAGTAATCTAGTGTGTTAGTGAGGGAGTGTGTTAGTGAGGGAGTGTGTTAGTAACCTAGTGTGTTAGTGAGGGAGTGTGTTAGTGAGGGAGTGTGTTAGTAACCTAGTGTGTTAGTGAGGGAGTGTGTTAGTGAGGGAGTGTGTTAGTAACCTAGTGTGTTAATGAGGGAGTTTGTTAGAGAGGGAGTGTGTTAGTAAGCTAGTGTGTTAATGAGGGAGTGTGTTATTAAGCTATTGTGTTAATGAGGGAGTGTGTTAGTGAGGGAGTGTGTTAGTAAGCTAGTGTGTTGGTGAGGGAGTGTGTTAGTAAGCTAGTGTGTTAGTAAGCTAGTGTGTTAGTGAGGGAGTGTGTTAGTGATGGAGTTTGTTAGTAAGCTTGTGTGTTAGTGAGGGAGTGTGATAGTGAGGGAGTGTGTTAGTAAGGTAGTGTGTTAGTGAGGGAATGTGTTAGTGAGGGAGTGTGTTAGAAAGCAATTGTGTTAATGAGGGAGTGTGTTAGAGAGGGAGTGTGTTAGTAAGCTAGTGTGTTAATGAGGGAGTGTGTTAGTAAGCTAGTGTGTTAATGAGGGAGTGTGTTAGTGAGGGACTGTGATAGTGAGGGAGTGTGTTAGTAAGCTAGTGTGTAAGTAAGGGAGTGTTTTAGTGAGGGAGTGTGTTAGTAATCTAGTGTGTTAGTGAGGGAGTGTGTTAGTGAGGGAGTGTGTTAGTAACCTAGTGTGTTAGTGAGAGTGTGTGTTAGTGAGGGAGTGTGTTAGTAAGCAATTGTGTTAATGAGGGAGTGTGTTAGTGAGGGAGTGTGTTAGAAAGCTAGTGTGTTAATGAGGGAGTGTGTTAGTAAGCTAATGTGTTAGTGAGAGAGCGTGTTAGTAAGCTACTGTGTTAGTGAGGGAGTGTGTTAGTCATGGAGTGTGTTAGTGAGGGAGTGTGTTAGTAAGCTAGTGTGTTAGTGAGGGACTGTGTTAGTGAGGGAGTGTGATAGTGAGGGAGTGTGTTAGTAAGGGAGTGTGTTAGTGAGGGATTGTGTTAGTAATCTAGTGTGTTAGTGAGGGAGTGTGTTAGTGAGGGTAGTGTGCTAGTAACCTAGTGTGTTAGTGAGGGAGTGTGTTAGTGAGGGAGTGTGTTAGTAACCTAGTGTGTTAGTGAGGGAGTGTGTTAGTGAGGGAGTGTGTTAGTAACCTAGTGTGTTAGTGAGGGAGTGTGTTAGTAATCTAGTGTGTTAGTGAGGGAGTGTGTTAGTGAGGGAGTGTGTTAGTAACCTAGTGTGTTAGTGAGGGAGTGTGTTAGTGAGGGAGTGTGTTAGTAACCTAGTGTGTTAGTGAGGGAGTGTGTTAGTGAGGGAGTGTGTTAGTAACCTAGTGTGTTAATGAGGGAGTTTGTTAGAGAGGGAGTGTGTTAGTAAGCTAGTGTGTTAATGAGGGAGGGTGTTAGTAAGCTAGTGTGTTAATGAAGGAGTGTGTTAGTGAGGGAGTGTGTTAGTAAGCTAGTGTGTTGGTGAGGGAGTGTGTTAGTAAGCTAGTGTGTTAGTAAGCTAGTGTGTTAGTGAGGGAGTGTGTTAGTGATGGAGTTTGTTAGTAAGCTTGTGTGTTAGTGAGGGAGTGTGATAGTGAGGGAGTGTGTTAGTAAGCTAGTGTGTTAGTGAGGGAATGTGTTAGTGAGGGAGTGTGTTAGAAAGCAATTGTGTTAATGAGGGAGTGTGTTAGAGAGGGAGTGTGTTAGTAAGCTAGTGTGTTAATGAGGGAGTGTGTTAGTAAGCTAGTGTGTTAATGAGGGAGTGTGTTAGTAAGGTAGTGTGTTAGTAAGCTAGTGTGTTAGTGAGGGAGTGTGTTAGTGAGGGAGTGTGTTAGTAAGCTAGTGTGTTAGTGAGGGAGTGTGTTAGTAAGCTAGTGTGTTAGTAAGCTAGTGTGTTAGTGAGGGAGTGTGTTAGTAAGCTAGTGTGTTAGTAAGCTAGTGTGTTAGTGAGGGAGTGTGTTAGTGATGGAGTTTGTTAGTAAGCTTGTGTGTTAGTGAGGGAGTGTGTTAGTGAGGGAGTGTGTTATAAAGCTAGTGTGTTAGTCAGGGAATGTGTTAGTGACGGAGTGTGTTAGTAAGCTATTGTGTTAGTGAGGGAGTGTGTTAGTGAGGGAGTGTGATAGTGAGGGACTGTGTTAGTAAGCTAGTGTGTTACTGAGGGAATGTGTTAGTGAGGGAGTGTGTTAGTAAGGGAGTGTTTTAGTGAGGGAGTGTGATAGTGAGGGAGTGTGTTAGTAAGGGAGTGTGTTAGTGAGGGATTGTGTTAGTAATCTAGTGTGTTAGTGAGGGAGTGTGTTAGTGAGGGTAGTGTGCTAGTAACCTAGTGTGTTAGTGAGGGAGTGTGTTAGTGAGGGAGTGTGTTAGTAACCTAGTGTGTTAGTGAGGGAGTGTGTTAGTGAGGGAGTGTGTTAGTAAGCAATTGTGTTAATGAGGGAGTGTGTTAGTGAGGGAGTGTGTTAGAAAGCTAGTGTGTTAATGAGGGAGTGTGTTAGTAAGCTAATGTGTTAGTGAGAGAGCGTGTTAGTAAGCTACTGTGTTAGTGAGGGAGTGTGTTAGTCATGGAGTGTGTTAGTGAGGGAGTGTGTTAGTAAGCTAGTGTGTTAGTGAGGGACTGTGTTAGTGAGGGAGTGTGATAGTGAGGGAGTGTGTTAGTAAGGGAGTGTGTTAGTGAGGGATTGTGTTAGTAATCTAGTGTGTTAGTGAGGGAGTGTGTTAGTGAGGGTAGTGTGCTAGTAACCTAGTGTGTTAGTGAGGGAGTGTGTTAGTGAGGGAGTGTGTTAGTAACCTAGTGTGTTAGTGAGGGAGTGTGTTAGTGAGGGAGTGTGTTAGTAACCTAGTGTGTTAGTGAGGGAGTGTGTTAGTAATCTAGTGTGTTAGTGAGGGAGTGTGTTAGTGAGGGAGTGTGTTAGTAACCTAGTGTGTTAGTGAGGGAGTGTGTTAGTGAGGGAGTGTGTTAGTAACCTAGTGTGTTAGTGAGGGAGTGTGTTAGTGAGGGAGTGTGTTAGTAACCTAGTGTGTTAATGAGGGAGTTTGTTAGAGAGGGAGTGTGTTAGTAAGCTAGTGTGTTAATGAGGGAGTGTGTTAGTAAGCTAGTGTGTTAATGAGGGAGTGTGTTAGTGAGGGAGTGTGTTAGTAAGCTAGTGTGTTGGTAAGCTAGTGTGTTAGTGAGGGAGTGTGTTAGTGATGGAGTTTGTTAGTAAGCTTGTGTGTTAGTGAGGGAGTGTGATAGTGAGGGAGTGTGTTAGTAAGGTAGTGTGTTAGTGAGGGAATGTGTTAGTGAGGGAGTGTGTTAGAAAGCAATTGTGTTAATGAGGGAGTGTGTTAGAGAGGGAGTGTGTTAGTAAGCTAGTGTGTTAATGAGGGAGTGTGTTAGTAAGCTAGTGTGTTAATGAGGGAGTGTGTTAGTAAGGTAGTGTGTTAGTAAGCTAGTGTGTTAGTGAGGGAGTGTGTTAGTTAGGGAGTGTGTTAGTAAGCTAGTGTGTTAGTGAGGGAGTGTGTTAGTAAGCTAGTGTGTTAGTAAGCTAGTGTGTTAGTGAGGGAGTGTGTTAGTAAGCTAGTGTGTTAGTAAGCTAGTGTGTTAGTGAGGGAGTGTGTTAGTGATGGAGTTTGTTAGTAAGCTTGTGTGTTAGTGAGGGAGTGTGTTAGTGAGGGAGTGTGTTATAAAGCTAGTGTGTTAGTCAGGGAATGTGTTAGTGACGGAGTGTGTTAGTAAGCTATTGTGTTAGTGAGGGAGTGTGTTAGTGAGGGAGTGTGATAGTGAGGGACTGTGTTAGTAAGCTAGTGTGTTACTGAGGGAGTGTGTTAGTGAGGGAGTGTGTTAGTAAGGGAGTGTTTTAGTGACGGAGTGTGATAGTGAGGGAGTGTGTTAGTAAGGGAGTGTGTTAGTGAGGGATTGTGTTAGTAATCTAGTGTGTTAGTGAGGGAGTGTGTTAGTGAGGGTAGTGTGCTAGTAACCTAGTGTGTTAGTGAGGGACTGTGTTAGTGAGGGAGTGTGATAGTGAGGGAGTGTGTTAGTAAGGGAGTGTGTTAGTGAGGGATTGTGTTAGTAATCTAGTGTGTTAGTGAGGGAGTGTGTTAGTGAGGGTAGTGTGCTAGTAACCTAGTGTGTTAGTGAGGGAGTGTGTTAGTGAGGGAGTGTGTTAGTAACCTAGTGTGTTAGTGAGGGAGTGTGTTAGTGAGGGAGTGTGTTAGTAACCTAGTGTGTTAGTGAGGGAGTGTGTTAGTAATCTAGTGTGTTAGTGAGGGAGTGTGTTAGTGAGGGAGTGTGTTAGTAACCTAGTGTGTTAGTGAGGGAGTGTGTTAGTGAGGGAGTGTGTTAGTAACCTAGTGTGTTAGTGAGGGAGTGTGTTAGTGAGGGAGTGTGTTAGTAACCTAGTGTGTTAATGAGGGAGTTTGTTAGAGAGGGAGTGTGTTAGTAAGCTAGTGTGTTAATGAGGGAGTGTGTTAGTAAGCTAGTGTGTTAATGAGGGAGTGTGTTAGTGAGGGAGTGTGTTAGTAAGCTAGTGTGTTGGTAAGCTAGTGTGTTAGTGAGGGAGTGTGTTAGTGATGGAGTTTGTTAGTAAGCTTGTGTGTTAGTGAGGGAGTGTGATAGTGAGGGAGTGTGTTAGTAAGGTAGTGTGTTAGTGAGGGAATGTGTTAGTGAGGGAGTGTGTTAGAAAGCAATTGTGTTAATGAGGGAGTGTGTTAGAGAGGGAGTGTGTTAGTAAGCTAGTGTGTTAATGAGGGAGTGTGTTAGTAAGCTAGTGTGTTAATGAGGGAGTGTGTTAGTAAGGTAGTGTGTTAGTAAGCTAGTGTGTTAGTGAGGGAGTGTGTTAGTGAGGGAGTGTGTTAGTAAGCTAGTGTGTTAGTGAGGGAGTGTGTTAGTAAGCTAGTGTGTTAGTAAGCTAGTGTGTTAGTGAGGGAGTGTGTTAGTAAGCTAGTGTGTTAGTAAGCTAGTGTGTTAGTGAGGGAGTGTGTTAGTGATGGAGTTTGTTAGTAAGCTTGTGTGTTAGTGAGGGAGTGTGTTAGTGAGGGAGTGTGTTATAAAGCTAGTGTGTTAGTCAGGGAATGTGTTAGTGACGGAGTGTGTTAGTAAGCTATTGTGTTAGTGAGGGAGTGTGTTAGTGAGGGAGTGTGATAGTGAGGGACTGTGTTAGTAAGCTAGTGTGTTACTGAGGGAGTGTGTTAGTGAGGGAGTGTGTTAGTAAGGGAGTGTTTTAGTGACGGAGTGTGATAGTGAGGGAGTGTGTTAGTAAGGGAGTGTGTTAGTGAGGGATTGTGTTAGTAATCTAGTGTGTTAGTGAGGGAGTGTGTTAGTGAGGGTAGTGTGCTAGTAACCTAGTGTGTTAGTGAGGGAGTGTGTTAGTGAGGGAGTGTGTTAGTAACCTAGTGTGTTAGTGAGGGAGTGTGTTAGTAACCTAGTGTGTTAGTGAGGGAGTGTGCTAGTAATCTAGTGTGTTAGTGAGGGAGTGTGTTAGTGAGGGAGTGTGTTAGTAACCTAGTGTGTTAGTGAGGGAGTGTGTTAGTGAGGGAGTGTGTTAGTAACCTAGTGTGTTAGTGAGGGAGTGTGTTAGTGAGGGAGTGTGTTAGTAACCTAGTGTGTTAATGAGGGAGTGTGTTAGAGAGTGAGTGTGTTAGTAAGCTAGTGTGTTAATGAGGGAGTGTGTTAGTAAGCTAGTGTGTTAATGAGGGAGTGTGTTAGTGAGGGAGTGTGTTAGTAAGCTAGTGTGTTAGTGAGGGAGTGTGTTAGTAAGCTAGTGTGTTAGTAAGCTAGTGTGTTAGTGAGGGAGTGTGTTAGTGATGGAGTTTGTTAGTAAGCTTGTGTGTTAGTGAGGGAGTGTGATAGTGAGGGAGTGTGTTAGTAACCTAGTGTGTTAGTGAGGGAGTGTGTTAGTGAGGGAGTGTGTTAGTAACCTAGTGTGTTAATGAGGGAGTGTGTTAGAGAGGGAGTGTGTTAGTAAGCTAGTGTGTTAATGAGGGAGTGTGTTAGTGAGGGAGTGTGTTAGTAAGCTAGTGTGTTAGTGAGGGAGTGTGTTAGTAAGCTAGTGTGTTAGTAAGCTAGTGTGTTAGTGAGGGAGTGTGTTAGTGATGGAGTTTGTTAGTAAGCTTGTGTGTTAGTGAGGGAGTGTGATAGTGAGGGAGTGTGTTAGTAAGGTAGTGTGTTAGTGAGGGAATGTGTTAGTGAGGGAGTATGTTAGAAAGCAATTGTGTTAATGAGGGAGTGTGTTAGAGAGGGAGTGTGTTAGTAAGCTAGTGTGTTAATGAGGGAGTGTGTTAGTAAGCTAGTGTGTTAATGAGGGAGTGTGTTAGTAAGGTAGTGCGTTAGTAAGCTAGTGTGTTAGTGAGGGAGTGTGTTAGTGAGGGAGTGTGTTAGTAAGCTAGTGTGTTAGTGAGGGAGTGTGTTAGTAAGCTAGTGTGTTAGTAAGCTAGTGTGTTAGTGAGGGAGTGTGTTAGTAAGCTAGTGTGTTAGTAAGCTAGTGTGTTAGTGAGGGAGTGTGTTAGTGATGGAGTTTGTTAGTAAGCTTGTGTGTTAGTGAGGGAGTGTGTTAGTGAGGGAGTGTGTTAGTAAGGTAGTGTGTTAGTGAGGGAATGTGTTAGTGAGGGAGTGTGTTATAAAGCTACTGTGTTAGTGAGGGAGTGTGTTAGTCATGGAGTGTGTTAGTGAGGGAGTGTGTTAGTAAGCTAGTGTGTTAGTGAGGGACTGTGTTAGTGAGGGAGTGTGATAGTGAGGGAGTGTGTTAGTAAGGGAGTGTGTTAGTGAGGGATTGTGTTAGTAATCTAGTGTGTTAGTGAGGGAGTGTGTTAGTGAGGGTAGTGTGCTAGTAACCTAGTGTGTTAGTGAGGGAGTGTGTTAGTGAGGGAGTGTGTTAGTAACCTAGTGTGTTAGTGAGGGAGTGTGTTAGTGAGGGAGTGTGTTAGTAACCTAGTGTGTTAGTGAGGGAGTGTGTTAGTAATCTAGTGTGTTAGTGAGGGAGTGTGTTAGTGAGGGAGTGTGTTAGTAACCTAGTGTGTTAGTGAGGGAGTGTGTTAGTGAGGGAGTGTGTTAGTAACCTAGTGTGTTAGTGAGGGAGTGTGTTAGTGAGGGAGTGTGTTAGTAACCTAGTGTGTTAATGAGGGAGTGTGTTAGAGAGGGAGTGTGTTAGTAAGCTAGTGTGTTAATGAGGGAGTGTGTTAGTAAGCTAGTGTGTTAATGAGGGAGTGTGTTAGTGAGGGAGTGTGTTAGTAAGCTAGTGTGTTAGTGAGTGAGTGTGTTAGTAAGCTAGTGTGTTAGTAAGCTAGTGTGTTAGTGAGGGAGTGTGTTAGTGATGGAGTTTGTTAGTAAGCTTGTGTGTTAGTGAGGGAGTGTGATAGTGAGGGAGTGTGTTAGTAAGGTAGTGTGTTAGTGAGGGAATGTGTTAGTGAGGGAGTGTGTTAGAAAGCAATTGTGTTAATGAGGGAGTGTGTTAGAGAGGGAGTGTGTTAGTAAGCTAGTGTGTTAATGAGGGAGTGTGTTAGTAAGCTAGTGTGTTAATGAGGGAGTGTGTTAGTAAGGTAGTGCGTTAGTAAGCTAGTGTGTTAGTGAGGGAGTGTGTTAGTGAGGGAGTGTGTTAGTAAGCTAGTGTGTTAGTGAGGGAGTGTGTTAGTAAGCTAGTGTGTTAGTAAGCTAGTGTGTTAGTGAGGGAGTGTGTTAGTAAGCTAGTGTGTTAGTAAGCTAGTGTGTTAGTGAGGGAGTGTGTTAGTGATGGAGTTTGTTAGTAAGCTTGTGTGTTAGTGAGGGAGTGTGTTAGTGAGGGAGTGTGTTAGTAAGGTAGTGTGTTAGTGAGGGAATGTGTTAGTGAGGGAGTGTGTTATAAAGCTAGTGTGTTAGTCAGGGAATGTGTTAGTGACGGAGTGTGTTAGTAAGCTATTGTGTTAGTGAGGGAGTGTGTTAGTGAGGGAGTGTGATAGTGAGGGACTGTGTTAGTAAGCTAGTCTGTTACTGAGGGAGTGTGTTAGTGAGGGAGTGTGTTAGTAAGGGAGTGTTTTAGTGAGGGAGTGTGTTAGTAATCTAGTGTGTTAGTGAGGGAGTGTGTTAGTGAGGGAGTGTGTTAGTAACCTAGTGTGTTAGTGAGGGAGTGTGTTAGTGAGGGAGTGTGTTAGTGAGGGAGTGTGTTAGTAAGCAATTGTGTTAATGAAGGAGTGTGTTAGTGAGGGAGTGTGTTAGTAACCTAGTGTGTTAGTGAGGGAGTGTGCTAGTAATCTAGTGTGTTAGTGAGGGAGTGTGTTAGTGAGGGAGTGTGTTAGTAAGCAATTGTGTTAATGAAGGAGTGTGTTAGTGAGGGAGTGTGTTAGTAACCTAGTGTGTTAGTGAGGGAGTGTGCTAGTAATCTAGTGTGTTAGTGAGGGAGTGTGTTAGTGAGGGAGTGTGTTAGTAACCTAGTGTGTTAGTGAGGGAGTGTGTTAGTGAGGGAGTGTGTTAGTAACCTAGTGTGTTAGTGAGGGAGTGTGTTAGAGAGGGAGTGTGTTAGTAAGCTAGTGTGTTAATGAGGGAGTGTGTTAGTAAGCTAGTGTGTTAATGAGGGAGTGTGTTAGTGAGGGAGTGTGTTAGTAAGCTAGTGTGTTAGTGAGGGAGTGTGTTAGTAAGCTAGTGTGTTAGTAAGCTAGTGTGTTAGTGAGGGAGTGTGTTAGTGATGGAGTTTGTTAGTAAGCTTGTGTGTTAGTGAGGGAGTGTGATAGTGAGGGAGTGTGTTAGTAAGGTAGTGTGTTAGTGAGGGAATGTGTTAGTGAGGGAGTGTGTTAGAAAGCAATTGTGTTAATGAGGGAGTGTGTTAGAGAGGGAGTGTGTTAGTAAGCTAGTGTGTTAATGAGGGAGTGTGTTAGTAAGCTAGTGTGTTAATGAGGGAGTGTGTTAGTAAGGTAGTGCGTTAGTAAGCTAGTGTGTTAGTGAGGGAGTGTGTTAGTGAGGGAGTGTGTTAGTAACCTAGTGTGTTAGTGAGGGAGTGTGTTAGTGAGGGAGTGTGTTAGTGAGGGAGTGTGTTAGTAAGCAATTGTGTTAATGAAGGAGTGTGTTAGTGAGGGAGTGTGTTAGTAAGCTAGTGTGTTAGTGAGGGAGTGTGTTAGTAAGGTAGTGTGTTAGTGAGGGAATGTGTTAGTGAGGGAGTGTGTTATAAAGCTAGTGTGTTAGTCAGGGAATGTGTTAGTGACGGAGTGTGTTAGTAAGCTATTGTGTTAGTGAGGGAGTGTGTTAGTGAGGGAGTGTGATAGTGAGGGACTGTGTTAGTAAGCTAGTGTGTTACTGAGGGAGTGTGTTAGTGAGGGAGTGTGTTAGTAAGGGAGTGTTTTAGTGAGGGAGTGTGTTAGTAATCTAGTGTGTTAGTGAGGGAGTGTGTTAGTGAGGGAGTGTGTTAGTAACCTAGTGTGTTAGTGAGGGAGTGTGTTAGTGAGGGAGTGTGTTAGTGAGGGAGTGTGTTAGTAAGCAATTGTGTTAATGAAGGAGTGTGTTAGTGAGGGAGTGTGTTAGTAAGCTAGTGTGTTAATGAGGGAGTGTGTTAGTCAGGGAGTGTGTTAGTGAGGGAGTGTGTTAGTAAGCTAGTGTGTTAGTGAGGGACTGTGTTAATGAGGGATTGTGATAGTGAGGGAGTGTGTTAGTAAGCTAGTGTGTTAGTGAGGGAATGTGTTAGTGAGGGAGTGTGTTAATAAGGGAGTGTGTTAGTGAGGGAGTGTGTTAGAAAGCTAGTGTGTTAGTCAAGGAATGTGTTAGTGAGGGAGTGCGTTAGTAAGCTAGTGTGTTAATGAGGGAGTGTGTTAGTGAGGGAGTGTGATAGTGAGGGAGTGTGTAGTAAGCTAGTGTGTTAGTGAGGGAGTGTGTTAGTAAGCTAGAGTGTTAGTGAGGGAGTTTGTTAGTGAGGGAGTGTGTTAGTAAGCTAGTGTGTTAGTAAGCTAGTGTGTTAATGAGTGAGTGTGTTAGTAAGGTAGTGTGTTAGTAAGCTAATGTGTTAGTGAGGGAGTGTGTTAGTAAGCTAGTGTGTTAGTAAGCTAGTGTGTTAGTGAGGGATTGTGTTAGTAAGCTAGTGTGTTAGTAAGCTAGTGTGTTAGTGAGGGAGTGTGTTAGTGATGGAGTTCGTTAGTGAGCGTGTTTGTTAGTGAGGGAGTGTGTTAGTGAGGGAGTGTGATAGTGAGGGACTGTGTTAGTAAGCTAGTGTGTTACTGAGGGAGTGTGTTAGTGAGGGAGTGTGTTAGTAAGGGAGTGTTTTAGTGATGGAGTGTGTTAGTAATCTAGTGTGTTAGTGAGGGAGTGTGTTAGTAAGCTAGTGTGTTAGTGAGGGACTGTGTTAGTGAGGGAGTGTGATAGTGAGGGAGTGTGTTAGTAAGCTAGTGTGTTAGTGAGGGAATGTGTTAGTGAGGGAGTGTGTTAGTAAGGGAGTGTGTTAGTGAGGGAGTGTGTTAGTAAGCTAGTGTGTTAGTAAGCTAGTGTGTTAGTGAGGGAAAGTGTTAGTAAGCTAGTCTGTTAGTAAGCTAGTGTGTTAGTGAGGGAGTGTGTTAGTGATGGAGTTCGTTAGTGAGCTTGTGTTTTAGTGAGGGAGTGTGTTAGTGAGGGAGTGTGTTAGTAAGGTAGTGTGTTAGTGAGGGAATGTGTTAGTGAGGGAGTGTGTTAGTAAGCTAGTGTGTTAGTGAGGGAGTGTGTTAGTAAGCTAGTGTGTTAGTGAGGGAGTGTGTTAGTAAGCTAGTGTGTTAGTGAGGGAGTGTGTTAGTAAGTTAGTGTGTTAAAAAGGGAGTGTGTTAGTGAGGGAGTGTGTTAGTAAGCTAGTGTGTTAGTGAGGGAGTGTGTTAGTAAGCTAGTGTGTTAGTGAGGGAGTGTGTTAGTAAGCTAGTGTGTTAGTGAGGGAGCGTGTTAGTAAGCTAATGTGTTAAAAAGGGAGTGTGTTAGTGAGGGAGTGTGTTAGTAAGCTAGTGTGTTAGTGAGGGAGTGTGTTAGTAAGCTAGTGTGTTAGTGAGGGAGTGTGTTAGTAAGCTAGTGTGTTAATGAGGGAGTGTGTTAGTAAGCTAGTGTGTTAAAAAGGGAGTATGTTAGTGAGGGAGTGTGCTAGTAAGCTAGTGTGTTAGTGAGGGAGTGTGTTAGTGAAAGAGTGTGTCATTGAGGGAGTGTGTTAGTAAGTGAGAGAGTGTGTTAGTTAGCTAGTGTGGTAGTAAGCTATTGTGTTAGTGAGGGAGTGTGTTAGTAAGCTAGTGTGTTAGTAAGCTAGAGTGTTTGTGAGGGAGTTTGTTAGTGAGGGAGTGTGTTAGTAAGCTAGTGTGTTAGTAAGCTAGTGTGTTAATGAGGGAGTGTGTTAGTAAGGTAGTGTGTTAGTAAGCTAATGTGTTAGTGAGGGTGTGTGTTAGTAAGCTAGTGTGTTAGTAAGCTAGTGTGTTAGTGAGGGAGTGTGTTAGTAAGCTAGTGTGTTAGTAAGCTAGTGTGTTAGTGAGGGAGTGTGTTAGTGATGGAGTTCGTTATTGAGCGTGTTTGTTAGTGAGGGAGTGTGTTAGTGAGGGAGTGTGTTAGTGAGGGAGTGTGTTAGTAAGGTTGTGTGTTAGTGAGGGAATGTGTTAGTGAGGGAGTGTGTTAGAAAGCTAGTGTGTTAGTCAGGGAATGTGTTAGTGAGGTAGTGTGTTAGAAAGCTAGTGTGTTAGTGAGGGAGTGTGTTAGTGAGGGACTGTGATAGTGAGGGAGTGTGTTAGTAAGCTAGTGTGTTAGTGAGGGAGTGTGTTAGTGAGGGAGTGTGTTAGTAACCTAGTGTGTTAGTGAGGGAGTGTGTTAGTGAGGGAGTGTGTTAGTAACCTAGTGTGTTAGTGAGGGAGTGTGTTAGTAATCTAGTGTGTTAGTGAGGGAGTGTGTTTACTGAGGGAGTGTGTTAGTAACCTAGTGTGTTAGTGAGGGAGTGTGTTAGTGAGGGAGTGTGTTAGTAACCTAGTGTGTTAGTGAGGGAGTGTGTTAGTGAGGGAGTGTGTTAGTAACCTAGTGTGTTAGTAAGCTAATGTGTTAGTGAGAGAGCGTGTTAGTAAGCTACTGTGTTAGTGAGGGAGTGTGTTAGTCAGGGAGTGTGTTAGTGAGGGAGTGTGTTAGTAAGCTAGTGTGTTAGTGAGGGACTGTGTTAGTGAGGGAGTGTGATAGTGAGGGAGTGTGTTAGTAAGGGAGTGTGTTAGTGAGGGATTGTGTTAGTAATCTAGTGTGTTAGTGAGGGAGTGTGTTAGTGAGGGTAGTGTGTTAGTAACCTAGTGTGTTAGTGAGGGAGTGTGTTAGTGAGGGAGTGTGTTAGTAACCTAGTGTGTTAGTGAGGGAGTGTGTTAGTGAGGGAGTGTGTTAGTGAGGGAGTGTGTTAGTAACCTAGTGTGTTAGTGAGGGAGTGTGTTAGTAATCTAGTGTGTTAGTGAGGGAGTGTGTTAGTGAGGGAGTGTGTTAGTAACCTAGTGTGTTAGTGAGGGAATGTGTTAGTGAGGGAGTGTGTTAGTAACCTAGTGTGTTAGTGAGGGAGTGTGTTAGTGAGGGAGTGTGTTAGTAACCTAGTGTGTTAATGAGGGAGTGTGTTAGAGAGGGAGTGTGTTAGTAAGCTAGTGTGTTAATGAGGGAGTGTGTTAGTAAGCTAGTGTGTTAATGAGGGAGTGTGTTAGTGAGGGAGTGTGATAGTGAGGGAGTGTGTAGTAAGCTAGTGTGTTAGTGAGGGAGTGTGTTAGTAAGCTAGAGTGTTAGTGAGGGAGTTTGTTAGTGAGGGAGTGTGTTAGTAAGCTAGTGTGTTAGTAAGCTAGTGTGTTAATGAGGGAGTGTGTTAGTAAGGTAGTGTGTTAGTAAGCTAATGTGTTAGTGAGGGAGTGTGTTAGTAAGCTAGTGTGTTAGTAAGCTAGTGTGTTAGTGAGGGATTGTGTTAGTAAGCTAGTGTGTTAGTAAGCTAGTGTGTTAGTGAGGGAGTGTGTTAGTGATGGAGTTCGTTAGTGAGCGTGTTTGTTAGTGAGGGAGTGTGTTAGTGAGGGAGTGTGATAGTGAGGGACTGTGTTAGTAAGCTAGTGTGTTACTGAGGGAGTGTGTTAGTGAGGGAGTGTGTTAGTAAGGGAGTGTTTTAGTGATGGAGTGTGTTAGTAATCTAGTGTGTTAGTGAGGGAGTGAGTTAGTAAGCTAGTGTGTTAGTGAGGGACTGTGTTAGTGAGGGAGTGTGATAGTGAGGGAGTGTGTTAGTAAGCTAGTGTGTTAGTGAGGGAATGTGTTAGTGAGGGAGTGTGTTAGTAAGGGAGTGTGTTAGTGAGGGAGTGTGTTAGTAAGCTAGTGTGTTAGTAAGCTAGTGTGTTAGTGAGGGAAAGTGTTAGTAAGCTAGTCTGTTAGTAAGCTAGTGTGTTAGTGAGGGAGTGTTTTAGTGATGGAGTTCGTTAGTGAGCTTGTGTTTTAGTGAGGGAGTGTGTTAGTGAGGGAGTGTGTTAGTAAGGTAGTGTGTTAGTGAGGGAATGTGTTAGTGAGGGAGTGTGTTAGTAAGCTAGTGTGTTAGTGAGGGAGTGTGTTAGTAAGCTAGTGTGTTAGTGAGGGAGTGTGTTAGTAAGCTAGTGTGTTAGTGAGGGAGTGTGTTAGTAAGTTAGTGTGTTAAAAAGGGAGTGTGTTAGTGAGGGAGTGTGTTAGTAAGCTAGTGTGTTAGTGAGGGAGTGTGTTAGTAAGCTAGTGTGTTAGTGAGGGAGTGTGTTAGTAAGCTAGTGTGTTAGTGAGGGAGCGTGTTAGTAAGCTAATGTGTTAAAAAGGGAGTGTGTTAGTGAGGGAGTGTGTTAGTAAGCTAGTGTGTTAGTGAGGGAGTGTGTTAGTAAGCTAGTGTGTTAGTGAGGGAGTGTGTTAGTAAGCTAGTGTGTTAATGAGGGAGTGTGTTAGTAAGCTAGTGTGTTAAAAAGGGAGTATGTTAGTGAGGGAGTGTGCTAGTAAGCTAGTGTGTTAGTGAGGGAGTGTGTTAGTGAAAGAGTGTGTCATTGAGGGAGTGTGTTAGTAAGTGAGAGAGTGTGTTAGTTAGCTAGTGTGGTAGTAAGCTATTGTGTTAGTGAGGGAGTGTGTTAGTAAGCTAGTGTGTTAGTAAGCTAGAGTGTTAGTGAGGGAGTTTGTTAATGAGGGAGTGTGTTAGTAAGGTAGTGTGTTAGTAAGCTAAAGTGTTAGTGAGGGAGTGTGTTAGTAAGCTAGTGTGTTAGTAAGCTAGTGTGTTAGTGAGGGAGTGTGTTAGTAAGCTAGTGTGTTAGTAAGCTAGTGTGTTAGTGAGGGAGTGTGTTAGTGATGGAGTTCGTTATTGAGCGTGTTTGTTAGTGAGGGAGTGTGTTAGTGAGGGAGTGTGTTAGTGAGGGAGTGTGTTAGTAAGGTTGTGTGTTAGTGAGGGAATGTGTTAGTGAGGGAGTGTGTTAGAAAGCTAGTGTGTTAGTCAGGGAATGTGTTAGTGAGGGAGTGTGTTAGAAAGCTAGTGTGTTAGTGAGGGAGTGTGTTAGTGAGGGACTGTGATAGTGAGGGAGTGTGTTAGTAAGCTAGTGTGTTAGTGAGGGAGTGTGTTAGTGAGGGAGTGTGTTAGTAACCTAGTGTGTTAGTGAGGGAGTGTGTTAGTGAGGGAGTGTGTTAGTAACCTAGTGTGTTAGTGAGGGAGTGTGTTAGTAATCTAGTGTGTTAGTGAGGGAGTGTGTTAGTGAGGGAGTGTGTTAGTAACCTAGTGTGTTAGTGAGGGAGTGTGTTAGTGAGGGAGTGTGTTAGTAACCTAGTGTGTTAGTGAGGGAGTGTGTTAGTGAGGGAGTGTGTTAGTAAGCAATTGTGTTAATGAGGGAGTGTGTTAGTGAGGGAGTGTGTTAGAAAGCTAGTGTGTTAATGAGGGAGTGTGTTAGTAAGCTAATGTGTTAGTGAGAGAGCGTGTTAGTAAGCTACTGTGTTAGTGAGGGAGTGTGTTAGTCAGGGAGTGTGTTAGTGAGGGAGTGTGTTAGTAAGCTAGTGTGTTAGTGAGGGACTGTGTTAGTGAGGGAGTGTGATAGTGAGGGAGTGTGTTAGTAAGGGAGTGTGTTAGTGAGGGATTGTGTTAGTAATCTAGTGTGTTAGTGAGGGAGTGTGTTAGTGAGGGTAGTGTGTTAGTAACCTAGTGTGTTAGTGAGGGAGTGTGTTAGTGAGGGAGTGTGTTAGTAACCTAGTGTGTTAGTGAGGGAGTGTGTTAGTGAGGGAGTGTGTTATAACCTAGTGTGTTAGTGAGGGAGTGTGTTAGTAATCTAGTGTGTTAGTGAGGGAGTGTGTTAGTGAGGGAGTGTGTTAGTAACCTAGTGTGTTAGTGAGGGAGTGTTTTAGTGAGGGAGTGTGTTAGTAACCTAGTGTGTTAGTGAGGGAGTGTGTTAGTGAGGGAGTGTGTTAGTAACCTAGTGTGTTAATGAGGGAGTGTGTTAGAGAGGGAGTGTGTTAGTAAGCTAGTGTGTTAATGAGGGAGTGTGTTAGTAAGCTAGTGTGTTAATGAGGGAGTGTGTTAGTGAGGGAGTGTGTTATTAAGCTAGTGTGTTAGTGAGGGAGTGTGTTAGTAAGGTAGTGTGTTAGTAAGCTAGTGTGTTAGTGAGGGAGTGTGTTAGTGAGGGAGTGCGTTAGTAAGCTAGTGTGTTAGTGAGGGAGTGTGTTAGTAAGCTAGTGTGTTAGTAAGCTAGTGTGTTAGTGAGGGAGTGTGTTAGTAAGCTAGTGTGTTAGTAAGCTAGTGTGTTAGTGAGGGAGTGTGTTAGTGATGGAGTTTGTTAGTAAGCTTGTGTGTTAGTGAGGGAGTGTGTTAGTAAGGTAGTGTGTTAGTGAGGGAATGTGTTAGTGAGGGAGTGTGTTATAAAGCTAGTGTGTTAGTCAGGGAATGTGTTAGTGACGGAGTGTGTTAGTAAGCTATTGTGTTAGTGAGGGAGTGTGTTAGTGAGGGAGTGTGATAGTGAGGGACTGTTATAGTAAGCTAGTGTGTTACTGAGGGAGTGTGTTAGTGAGGGAGTGTGTTAGTAAGGGAGTGTTTTAGTGAGGGAGTGTGTTAGTAATCTAGTGTGTTAGTGAAGGAGTGTGTTAGTGAGGGAGTGTGTTAGTAACCTAGTGTGTTAGTGAGGGAGTGTGTTAGTGAGGGAGTGTGTTAGTGAGGGAGTGTGTTAGTAAGCAATTGTGTTAATGAAGGAGTGTGTTAGTGAGGGAGTGTGTTAGTAAGCTAGTGTGTTAATGAGGGAGTGTGTTAGTAAACTAATGTGTTAGTGTGAGATCGTGTTAGTAAGCTAGTGTGTTAGTGAGGGAGTGTGTTAGTCAGGGAGTGTGTTAGTGAGGGAGTGTGTTAGTAAGCTATTGTGTTAGTGAGGGACTGTGTTAATGAGGGATTGTGATAGTGAGGGAGTGTGTTAGTAAGGTAGTGTATTAGTGAGGGAATGTGTTAGTGAGGGAGTGTGTTAGTAAGGGAGTGTGTTAGTGAGGGAGTGTGTTAGAAAGCTAGTGTGTTAGTCAAGGAATGTGTTAGTGAGGGAGTGCGTTAGTAAGCTAGTGTGTTAATGAGGGAGTGTGTTAGTGAGGGAGTGTGATAGTGCGGGAGTGTGTAGTAAGCTAGTGTGTTAGTGAGGGAGTGTGTTAGTGAGGGAGTGTGTTAGTAAGCTTGTGTGTTAGTGAGGCAATGTGTTAGTAAGCTAGTGTGTTAATGAGGGAGTGTGTTACTGAGGGAGTGTGTTAGTGAGGGAGTTTGTTAGTAAGCTTGTGTGTTAGCGAGGGAGTGTGTTAGTGAGGGAGTGTGTTAGTAACCTAGTGTGTTAGTGAGGGAGTGTGTTAGTGAGGGAGTGTGTTAGTAACCTAGTGTGTTAGTGAGGGAGTGTGTTAGTGAGGGAGTGTGTTAGTGAGGGAGTGTGTTAGTAACCTAGTGTGTTAGTGAGGGAGTGTGTTAGTGAGGGAGTGTGTTAGTAACCTAGTGTGTTAGTGAGGGAGTGTGTTAGTAACCTAGTGTGTTAGTGAGGGAGTGTGTTAGTGAGGGAGTGTGTTAGTAAGCTAGTGTGTTAGTGAGGGAGTGTGTTAGAAAGCTAGTGTGTTAATGAGGGAGTGTGTTAGTAAGCTAATGTGTTAGTGAGAGAGCGTGTTAGTAAGCTACTGTGTTAGTGAGGGAGTGTGTTAGTCAGGGAGTGTGTTAGTGAGGGAGTGTGTTAGTAAGCTAGTGTGTTAGTGAGGGACTGTGTTAGTGAGGGAGTGTGATAGTGAGGGAGTGTGTTAGTAAGGGAGTGTGTTAGTGAGGGATTGTGTTAGTAATCTAGTGTGTTAGTGAGGGAGTGTGTTAGTGAGGGTAGTGTGTTAGTAACCTAGTGTGTTAGTGAGGGAGTGTGTTAGTGAGGGAGTGTGTTAGTAACCTAGTGTGTTAGTGAGGGAGTGTGTTAGTGAGGGAGTGTGTTAGTAACCTAGTGTGTTAGTGAGGGAGTGTGTTAGTAATCTAGTGTGTTAGTGAGGGAGTGTGTTAGTGAGGGAGTGTGTTAGTAATCTAGTGTGTTAGTGAGGGAGTGTGTTAGTGAGGGAGTGTGTTAGTAACCTAGTGTGTTAGTGAGGGAGTGTGTTAGTGAGGGAGTGTGTTAGTAACCTAGTGTGTTAATGAGGGAGTGTGTTAGAGAGGGAGTGTGTTAGTAAGCTAGTCTGTTAATGAGGGAGTGTGTTAGTAAGCTAGTGTGTTAATGAGGGAGTGTGTTAGTGAGGGAGTGTGTTATTAAGCTAGTGTGTTAGTGAGGGAGTGTGTTAGTAAGGTAGTGTGTTAGTGAAGGAGTGTGTTAGTGAGGGAGTGTGTTAGTGAGGGAGTGTGTCAGTAAGCTAGTGTGTTAGTGAGGGAGTGTGTTAGTAAGCTAGTGTGTTAGTAAGCTAGTGTGTTAGTGAGGGAGTGTGTTAGTAAGCTAGTGTGTTAGTAAGCTAGTGTGTTAGTGAGGGAGTGTGTTAGTGATGGAGTTTGTTAGTAAGCTTGTGTGTTAGTGAGGGAGTGTGTTAGTAAGGTAGTGTGTTAGTGAGGGAATGTGTTAGTGAGGGAGTTTGTTATAAAGCTAGTGTGTTAGTCAGGGAATGTGTTAGTGACGGAGTGTGTTAGTAAGCTATTGTGTTAGTGAGGGAGTGTGATAGTGAGGGAGTGTGATAGTGAGGGACTGTTATAGTAAGCTAGTGTGTTACTGAGGGAGTGTGTTAGTGAGGGAGTGTGTTAGTAAGGGAGTGTTTTAGTGAGGGAGTGTGTTAGTAATCTAGTGTGTTAGTGAAGGAGTGTGTTAGTGAGGGAGTGTGTTAGTAACCTAGTGTGTTAGTGAGGGAGTGTGTTAGTGAGGGAGTGTGTTAGTAAGCAATTGTGTTAATGAAGGAGTGTGTTAGTGAGGGAGTGTGTTAGTAAGCTAGTGTGTTAATGAGGGAGTGTGTTAGTAAACTAATGTGTTAGTGAGAGATCGTGTTAGTAAGCTAGTGTGTTAGTGAGGGAGTGTGTTAGTCAGGGAGTGTGTTAGTGAGGGAGTGTGTTAGTAAGCTAGTGTGTTAGTGAGGGACTGTGTTAATGAGGGATTGTGATAGTGAGGGAGTGTGTTAGTAAGGTAGTGTGTTAGTGAGGGAATGTGTTAGTGAGGGAGTGTGTTAGTAAGGGAGTGTGTTAGTGAGGGAGTGTGTTAGAAAGCTAGTGTGTTAGTCAAGGAATGTGTTAGTGAGGGAGTGCGTTAGTAAGCTAGTGTGTTAATGAGGGAGTGTGTTAGTGAGGGAGTGTGATAGTGCGGGAGTGTGTAGTAAGCTAGTGTGTTAGTGAGGGAGTGTGTTAGTGAGGGAGTGTGTTAGTAAGCTTGTGTGTTAGTGAGGCAATGTGTTAGTAAGCTAGTGTGTTAATGAGGGAGTGTGTTAGTGAGGGAGTGTGTTAGTAAGCTAGTGTGTTAATGAGGGAGTGTGTTAGTAAGCTAGTGTGTTAATGAGGGAGTGTGTTAGTGAGGGAGTGTGTTATTAAGCTAGTGTGTTAGTGAGGGAGTGTGTTAGTAAGGTAGTGTGTTAGTAAGCTAGTGTGTTAGTGAGGGAGTGTGTTAGTGAGGGAGTGCGTTAGTAAGCTAGTGTGTTAGTGAGGGAGTGTGTTAGTAAGCTAGTGTGTTAGTAAGCTAGTGTGTTAGTGAGGGAGTGTGTTAGTAAGCTAGTGTGTTAGTAAGCTAGTGTGTTAGTGAGGGAGTGTGTTAGTGATGGAGTTTGTTAGTAAGCTTGTGTGTTAGTGAGGGAGTGTGTTAGTAAGGTAGTGTGTTAGTGAGGGAATGTGTTAGTGAGGGAGTGTGTTATAAAGCTAGTGTGTTAGTCAGGGAATGTGTTAGTGACGGAGTGTGTTAGTAAGCTATTGTGTTAGTGAGGGAGTGTGTTAGTGAGGGAGTGTGATAGTGAGGGACTGTTATAGTAAGCTAGTGTGTTACTGAGGGAGTGTGTTAGTGAGGGAGTGTGTTAGTAAGGGAGTGTTTTAGTGAGGGAGTGTGTTAGTAATCTAGTGTGTTAGTGAAGGAGTGTGTTAGTGAGGGAGTGTGTTAGTAACCTAGTGTGTTAGTGAGGGAGTGTGTTAGTGAGGGAGTGTGTTAGTGAGGGAGTGTGTTAGTAAGCAATTGTGTTAATGAAGGAGTGTGTTAGTGAGGGAGTGTGTTAGTAAGCTAGTGTGTTAATGAGGGAGTGTGTTAGTAAACTAATGTGTTAGTGAGAGATCGTGTTAGTAAGCTAGTGTGTTAGTGAGGGAGTGTGTTAGTCAGGGAGTGTGTTAGTGAGGGAGTGTGTTAGTAAGCTAGTGTGTTAGTGAGGGACTGTGTTAATGAGGGATTGTGATAGTGAGGGAGTGTGTTAGTAAGGTAGTGTGTTAGTGAGGGAATGTGTTAGTGAGGGAGTGTGTTAGTAAGGGAGTGTGTTAGTGAGGGAGTGTGTTAGAAAGCTAGTGTGTTAGTCAAGGAATGTGTTAGTGAGGGAGTGCGTTAGTAAGCTAGTGTGTTAATGAGGGAGTGTGTTAGTGAGGGAGTGTGATAGTGCGGGAGTGTGTAGTAAGCTAGTGTGTTAGTGAGGGAGTGTGTTAGTGAGGGAGTGTGTTAGTAAGCTTGTGTGTTAGTGAGGCAATGTGTTAGTAAGCTAGTGTGTTAATGAGGGAGTGTGTTACTGAGGGAGTGTGTTAGTGAGGGAGTTTGTTAGTAAGCTTGTGTGTTAGCGAGGGAGTGTGTTAGTGAGGGAGTGTGTTAGTAACCTAGTGTGTTAGTGAGGGAGTGTGTTAGTGAGGGAGTGTGTTAGTAACCTAGTGTGTTAGTGAGGGAGTGTGTTAGTGAGGGAGTGTGTTAGTGAGGGAGTGTGTTAGTAACCTAGTGTGTTAGTGAGGGAGTGTGTTAGTGAGGGAGTGTGTTAGTAACCTAGTGTGTTAGTGAGGGAGTGTGTTAGTGAGGGAGTGTGTTAGTAAGCAATTGTGTTAATGAGGGAGTGTGTTAGTGAGGGAGTGTGTTAGAAAGCTAGTGTGTTAATGAGGGAGTGTGTTAGTAAGCTAATGTGTTAGTGAGAGAGCGTGTTAGTAAGCTACTGTGTTAGTGAGGGAGTGTGTTAGTCAGGGAGTGTGTTAGTGAGGGAGTGTGTTAGTAAGCTAGTGTGTTAGTGAGGGACTGTGTTAGTGAGGGAGTGTGATAGTGAGGGAGTGTGTTAGTAAGGGAGTGTGTTAGTGAGGGATTGTGTTAGTAATCTAGTGTGTTAGTGAGGGAGTGTGTTAGTGAGGGTAGTGTGTTAGTAACCTAGTGTGTTAGTGAGGGAGTGTGTTAGTGAGGGAGTGTGTTAGTAACCTAGTGTGTTAGTGAGGGAGTGTGTTAGTGAGGGAGTGTGTTAGTAACCTAGTGTGTTAGTGAGGGAGTGTGTTAGTAATCTAGTGTGTTAGTGAGGGAGTGTGTTAGTGAGGGAGTGTGTTAGTAACCTAGTGTGTTAGTGAGGGAGTGTTTTAGTGAGGGAGTGTGTTAGTAACCTAGTGTGTTAGTGAGGGAGTGTGTTAGTGAGGGAGTGTGTTAGTAACCTAGTGTGTTAGTGAGGGAGTGTGTTAGTGAGGGAGTGTGTTAGTAACCTAGTGTGTTAATGAGGGAGTGTGTTAGAGAGGGAGTGTGTTAGTAAGCTAGTGTATTAATGAGGGAGTGTGTTAGTAAGCTAGTGTGTTAATGAGGGAGTGTGTTAGTGAGGGAGTGTGTTATTAAGCTAGTGTGTTAGTGAGGGAGTGTGTTAGTAAGGTAGTGTGTTAGGAAGCTAGTGTGTTAGTGAGGGAGTGTGTTAGTGAGGGAGTGCGTCAGTAAGCTAGTGTGTTAGTGAGGGAGTGTGTTAGTAAGCTAGTGTGTTAGTAAGCTAGTGTGTTAGTGAGGGAGTGTGTTAGTAAGCTAGTGTGTTAGTAAGCTAGTGTGTTAGTGAGGGAGTGTGTTAGTGATGGAGTTTGTTAGTAAGCTTGTGTGTTAGTGAGGGAGTGTGTTAGTAAGGTAGTGTGTTAGTGAGGGAGTGTGTTAGTAAGCTAGTGTGTTAGTAAGCTAGTGTGTTAGTGAGGGAGTGTGTTAGTGATGGAGTTTGTTAGTAAGCTTGTGTGTTAGTGAGGGAGTGTGTTAGTAAGGTAGTGTGTTAGTGAGGGAATGTGTTAGTGAGGGAGTTTGTTATAAAGCTAGTGTGTTAGTCAGGGAATGTGTTAGTGACGGAGTGTGTTAGTAAGCTATTGTGTTAGTGAGGGAGTGTGTTAGTGAGGGAGTGTGATAGTGAGGGAGTGTGTTAGTAAGGGAGTGTTTTAGTGAGGGAGTGTGTTAGTAATCTAGTGTGTTAGTGAAGGAGTGTGTTAGTGAGGGAGTGTGTTAGTAACCTAGTGTGTTAGTGAGGGAGTGTGTTAGTGAGGGAGTGTGTTAGTGAGGGAGTGTGTTAGTAAGCAATTGTGTTAATGAAGGAGTGTGTTAGTGAGGGAGTGTGTTAGTAAGCTAGTGTGTTAATGAGGGAGTGTGTTAGTAAACTAATGTGTTAGTGAGAGATCGTGTTAGTAAGCTAGTGTGTTAGTGAGGGAGTGTGTTAGTCAGGGAGTGTGTTAGTGAGGGAGTGTGTTAGTAAGCTAGTGTGTTAGTGAGGGACTGTGTTAATGAGGGATTGTGATAGTGAGGGAGTGTGTTAGTAAGGTAGTGTGTTAGTGAGGGAATGTGTTAGTGAGGGAGTGTGTTAGTAAGGGAGTGTGTTAGTGAGGGAGTGTGTTAGAAAGCTAGTGTGTTAGTCAAGGAATGTGTTAGTGAGGGAGTGCGTTAGTAAGCTAGTGTGTTAATGAGGGAGTGTGTTAGTGAGGGAGTGTGATAGTGCGGGAGTGTGTAGTAAGCTAGTGTGTTAGTGAGGGAGTGTGTTAGTGAGGGAGTGTGTTAGTAAGCTTGTGTGTTAGTGAGGCAATGTGTTAGTAAGCTAGTGTGTTAATGAGGGAGTGTGTTACTGAGGGAGTGTGTTAGTGAGGGAGTTTGTTAGTAAGCTTGTGTGTTAGCGAGGGAGTGTGTTAGTGAGGGAGTGTGTTAGTAACCTAGTGTGTTAGTGAGGGAGTGTGTTAGTGAGGGAGTGTGTTAGTAACCTATTGTGTTAATGAAGGAGTGTGTTAGTGAGGGAGTGTGTTAGTAAGCTAGTGTGTTAATGAGGGAGTGTGTTAGTAAGCTAGTGTGATAGTGAGAGAGAGTGTTAGTAAGCTAGTGTGTTACTGAGGGAGTGTGTTAGTGAGGGAGTGTGTTAGTAAGCTAGTGTGTTAGTAAGCTAGTGTGTTAAGGAGGGAGTGTGTTAGTGAAGGAGTGTGTTAGTGAGGGAGTGTGTTAGTGAGGGAGTGTGTTAGTAAGCTAGTGTGTTAGCAAGCTAGTGTGTTAGTGAGGGAGTGTGTTAGTGAGGGAGTGTGTAAGTGAGTATGTTAGTAAGCTAGTGTTTTAATGAGGGAGTGTGTAATAAGCTAGTTTGCTAGTGAGGGAGTGTGTTAGTGAGGAAGTGTGTTAGTAAGCTAGTGTGCTAATGAGGGAGTGTGTTAGTAAGCTAGTGTGTTAGCGAGGGAGTGTGTTAGTAAGCTAGTGTGTTAATGCGGGAGTGTGTTAGTAAGCTAGTGTGTTAGTGAGGGAGTGTGTTAGTAAGTGAGTGACTGTTGTAGTAAGTGAGTGAGTGTGTTAGTAAGTGAGTGAGTGTGTTAGTAAGTGAGAGAGTGTGTTAGTAAGTGCGTGAGTGTGTTAGTAAGCTAGTGTGTTAGTGAGGGAGTGTGTTAATAAGCTAGTGTGTTAGTGAGTGAGCGTGTTAGTAAGCTAGTGTGTTAGTGAGGGAGTGTGTTAGCAAGCTAGTGTGTTAGTGTGGGAGTGTGTTAGTGAGGGAGTGTGTTAGTAAGCTAGTGTGTTAGTGTGGGAGTGTGTTAGTGAGGGAGTGTGTTAGTGAGGGAGTGTGTTAGTGAGGGAGTGTGTTAGTAAGGTTGTGTGTTAGTGAGGGAATGTGTTAGTGAGGGAGTGTGTTAGAAAGCTAGTGTGTTAGTCAGGGAATGTGTTAGTGAGGGAGTGTGTTAGAAAGCTAGTGTGTTAGTGAGGGATGGTGTTAGTGAGGGACTGTGATAGTGAGGGAGTGTGTTAGTGAGGGAGTGTGTTAGTAACCTAGTGTGTTAGTGAGGGAGTGTGTTAGTGAGGGAGTGTGTTAGTAACCTAGTGTGTTAGCGAGGGAGTGTGTTAGTGAGGGAGTCTGATAGTGAGCAATTGTGTTAATGAGGGAGTGTGTTAGTGAGGGAGTGTGTTAGAAAGCTAGTGTGTTAATGAGGGAGTGTGTTAGTAAGCTAATGTGTTAGTGAGAGAGCGTGTTAGTAAGCTACTGTGTTAGTGAGGGAGTGTGTTAGTCAGGGAGTGTGTTAGTGAGGGAGTGTGTTAGTAAGCTAGTGTGTTAGTGAGGGACTGTGTTAGTGAGGGAGTGTGATAGTGAGGGATTGTGTTAGTATGGGAGTGTGTTAGTGAGGGATTGTGTTAGTAATCTAGTGTGTTAGTGAGGGAGTGTGTTAGTGAGGGTAGTGTGTTAGTAACCTAGTGTGTTAGTGAGGGAGTGTGTTAGTGAGGGAGTGTGTTAGTAACCTAGTGTGTTAGTGAGGGAGTGTGTTAGTGAGGGAGTATGTTAGTAACCTAGTGTGTTAGTGAGGGAGTGTGTTAGTAATCTAGTGTGTTAGTGAGGGAGTGTGTTAGTGAGGGAGTGTGTTAGTAACCTAGTGTGTTAGTGAGGGAGTGTGTTAGTGAGGGAGTGTGTTAGTAACCTAGTGTGTTAGTGACGGAGTGTGTTAGTGAGGGAGTGTGTTAGTAACCTAGTGTGTTAATGAGGGAGTGTGTTAGAGAGGGAGTGTGTTAGTAAGCTAGTGTGTTAATGAGGGAGTGTGTTAGTAAGCTAGTGTGTTAATGAGGGAGTGTGTTAGTGAGGGAGTGTGTTAGTAAGCTAGTGTGTTAGTGAGGGAGTGTGTTAGTAAGCTAGTGTGTTAGTAAGCTAGTGTGTTAGTGAGGGAGTGTGTTAGTAAGCTAGTGTGTTAGTAAGCTAGTGTGTTAGTGAGGGAGTGTGTTAGTGATGGAGTTTGTTAGTAAGCTAGTGTGTTAGTGAGGGAGTGTGATAGTGAGGGAGTGTGTTAGTAAGGTAGTGTGTTAGTGAGGGAATGTGTTAGTGAGGGAGTGTGTTAGAAAGCAATTGTGTTAATGAGGGAGTGTGTTAGAGAGGGAGTGTGTTAGTAAGCTAGTGTGTTAATGAGGGAGTGTGTTAGTAAGCTAGTGTGTTAATGAGGGAGTGTGTTAGTAAGGTAGTGTGTTAGTAAGCTAGTGTGTTAGTGAGGGAGTGTGTTAGTGAGGGAGTGTGTTAGTAAGCTAGTGTGTTAGTGAGGGAGTGTGTTAGTAAGCTAGTGTGTTAGTAAGCTAGTGTGTTAGTGAGGGAATGTGTTAGTAAGCTAGTGTGTTAGTGAGGGAGTGTGTTAGTGATGGAGTTTGTTAGTAAGCTTGTGTGTTAGTGAGGGAGTGTGTTAGTGAGGGAGTGTGTTAGTAAGGTAGTGTGTTAGTGAGGGAATGTGTTAGTGAGGGAGTGTGTTATAAAGCTAGTGTGTTAGTCAGGGAATGTGTTAGTGACGGAGTGTGTTAGTAAGCTATTGTGTTAGTGAGGGAGTGTGTTAGTGAGGGAGTGTGATAGTGAGGGACTGTGTTAGTAAGCTAGTGTGTTACTGAGGGAGTGTGTTAGTGAGGGAGTGTGTTAGTAAGGGAGTGTTTTAGTGAGGGAGTGTGTTAGTAATCTAGTGTGTTAGTGAGGGAGTGTGTTAGTGAGGGAGTGTGTTAGTAACCTAGTGTGTTAGTGAGGGAGTGTGTTAGTGAGGGAGTGTGTTAGTGAGGGAGTGTGTTAGTAAGCAATTGTGTTGATGAAGGAGTGTGTTAGTGAGGGAGTGTGTTAGTAAGCTAGTGTGTTAATGAGGGAGTGTGTTAGTAAACTAATGTGTTAGTGAGAGATCGTGTTAGTAAGCTAGTGTGTTAGTGAGGGAGTGTGTTAGTCAGGGAGTGTGTTAGTGAGGGAGTGTGTTAGTAAGCTAGTGTGTTAGTGAGGGACTGTGTTAATGAGGGATTGTGATAGTGAGGGAGTGTGTGAGTAAGCTAGTGTGTTAGTGAGGGAATGTGTTAGTGAGGGAGTGTGTTAGTAAGGGAGTGTGTTAGTGAGGGAGTGTGTTAGAAAGCTAGTGTGTTAGTCAAGGAATGTGTTAGTGAGGGAGTGCGTTAGTAAGCTAGTGTGTTAATGAGGGAGTGTGTTAGTGAGGGAGTGTGATAGTGAGGGAGTGTGTAGTAAGCTAGTTTGTTAGTGAGGGAGTGTGTTAGTGAGGGAGTGTGTTAGTAAGCTTGTGTGTTAGTGAGGCAATGTGTTAGTAAGCTAGTGTGTTAATGAGGGAGTGTGTTACTGAGGGAGTGTGTTAGTGAGGGAGTTTGTTAGTAAGCTTGTGTGTTAGCGAGGGAGTGTGTTAGTGAGGGAGTGTGTTAGTAACCTAGTGTGTTAGTGAGGGAGTGTGTTAGTGAGGGAGTGTGTTAGTAACCTATTGTGTTAATGAAGGAATGTGTTAGTGAGGGAGTGTGTTAGTAAGCTAGTGTGTTAATGAGGGAGTGTGTTAGTAAGCTAGTGTGATAGTGAGAGAGAGTGTTAGTAAGCTAGTGTGTTACTGAGGGAGTGTGTTAGTGAGGGAGTGTGTTAGTAAGCTAGTGTGTTAGTAAGCTAGTGTGTTAAGGAGGGAGTGTGTTAGTGAATGAGTGTGTTAGTGAGGGAGTGTGTTAGTGAGGGAGTGTGTTAGTAAGCTAGTGTGTTAGCAAGCTAGTGTGTTAGTGAGGGAGTGTGTTAGTGAGGGAGTGTGTAAGTGAGTATGTTAGTAAGCTAGTGTTTTAATGAGGGAGTGTGTAATAAGCTAGTTTGCTAGTGAGGAAGTGTGTTAGTGAGGAAGTGTGTTAGTAAGCTAGTGTGCTAATGAGGGAGTGTGTTAGTAAGCTAGTGTGTTAGCGAGGGAGTGTGTTAGTAAGCTAGTGTGTTAATGCGGGAGTGTGTTAGTAAGCTAGTGTGTTAGTGAGGGAGTGTGTTAGTAATCTAGTGTGTTAGTGAGGGAGTGTGTTAGTGAGGGTAGTGTGTTAGTAACCTAGTGTGTTAGTGAGGGAGTGTGTTAGTGAGGGAGTGTGTTAGTAACCTAGTGTGTTAGTGAGGGAGTGTGTTAGTGAGGGAGTATGTTAGTAACCTAGTGTGTTAGTGAGGGAGTGTGTTAGTAACCTAGTGTGTTAGTGAGGGAGTGTGTTAGTGAGGGAGTGTGTTAGTAACCTAGTGTGTTAGTGACGGAGTGTGTTAGTGAGGGAGTGTGTTAGTAACCTAGTGTGTTAATGAGGGAGTGTGTTAGAGAGGGAGTGTGTTAGTAAGCTAGTGTGTTAATGAGGGAGTGTGTTAGTAAGCTAGTGTGTTAATGAGGGAGTGTGTTAGTGAGGGAGTGTGTTAGTAAGCTAGTGTGTTAGTGAGGGAGTGTGTTAGTAAGCTAGTGTGTTAGTAAGCTAGTGTGTTAGTGAGGGAGTGTGTTAGTAAGCTAGTGTGTTAGTAAGCTAGTGTGTTAGTGAGGGAGTGTGTTAGTGATGGAGTTTGTTAGTAAGCTAGTGTGTTAGTGAGGGAGTGTGATAGTGAGGGAGTGTGTTAGTAAGGTAGTGTGTTAGTGAGGGAATGTGTTAGTGAGGGAGTGTGTTAGAAAGCAATTGTGTTAATGAGGGAGTGTGTTAGAGAGGGAGTGTGTTAGTAAGCTAGTGTGTTAAGGAGGGAGTGTGTTAGTGAAGGAGTGTGTTAGTGAGGGAGTGTGTTAGTGAGGGAGTGTGTTAGTAAGCTAGTGTGTTAGCAAGCTAGTGTGTTAGTGAGGGAGTGTGTTAGTGAGGGAGTGTGTAAGTGAGTATGTTAGTAAGCTAGTGTTTTAATGAGGGAGTGTGTAATAAGCTAGTTTGCTAGTGAGGGAGTGTGTTAGTGAGGAAGTGTGTTAGTAAGCTAGTGTGCTAATGAGGGAGTGTGTTAGTAAGCTAGTGTGTTAGCGAGGGAGTGTGTTAGTAAGCTAGTGTGTTAATGCGGGAGTGTGTTAGTAAGCTAGTGTGTTAGTGAGGGAGTGTGTTAGTAAGTGAGTGACTGTTGTAGTAAGTGAGTGAGTGTGTTAGTAAGTGAGTGAGTGTGTTAGTAAGTGAGAGAGTGTGTTAGTAAGTGCGTGAGTGTGTTAGTAAGCTAGTGTGTTAGTGAGGGAGTGTGTTAATAAGCTAGTGTGTTAGTGAGTGAGTGTGTTAGTAAGCTAGTGTGTTAGTGAGGGAGTGTGTTAGCAAGCTAGTGTGTTAGTGTGGGAGTGTGTTAGTGAGGGAGTGTGTTAGTAAGCTAGTGTGTTAGTGTGGGAGTGTGTTAGTGAGGGAGTGTGTTAGTGAGGGAGTGTGTTAGTGAGGGAGTGTGTTAGTAAGGTTGTGTGTTAGTGAGGGAATGTGTTAGTGAGGGAGTGTGTTAGAAAGCTAGTGTGTTAGTCAGGGAATGTGTTAGTGAGGGAGTGTGTTAGAAAGCTAGTGTGTTAGTGAGGGATGGTGTTAGTGAGGGACTGTGATAGTGAGGGAGTGTGTTAGTGAGGGAGTGTGTTAGTAACCTAGTGTGTTAGTGAGGGAGTGTGTTAGTGAGGGAGTGTGTTAGTAACCTAGTGTGTTAGCGAGGGAGTGTGTTAGTGAGGGAGTCTGATAGTGAGCAATTGTGTTAATGAGGGAGTGTGTTAGTGAGGGAGTGTGTTAGAAAGCTAGTGTGTTAATGAGGGAGTGTGTTAGTAAGCTAATGTGTTAGTGAGAGAGCGTGTTAGTAAGCTACTGTGTTAGTGAGGGAGTGTGTTAGTCAGGGAGTGTGTTAGTGAGGGAGTGTGTTAGTAAGCTAGTGTGTTAGTGAGGGACTGTGTTAGTGAGGGAGTGTGATAGTGAGGGATTGTGTTAGTATGGGAGTGTGTTAGTGAGGGATTGTGTTAGTAATCTAGTGTGTTAGTGAGGGAGTGTGTTAGTGAGGGTAGTGTGTTAGTAACCTAGTGTGTTAGTGAGGGAGTGTGTTAGTGAGGGAGTGTGTTAGTAACCTAGTGTGTTAGTGAGGGAGTGTGTTAGTGAGGGAGTATGTTAGTAACCTAGTGTGTTAGTGAGGGAGTGTGTTAGTAATCTAGTGTGTTAGTGAGGGAGTGTGTTAGTGAGGGAGTGTGTTAGTAACCTAGTGTGTTAGTGAGGGAGTGTGTTAGTGAGGGAGTGTGTTAGTAACCTAGTGTGTTAGTGACGGAGTGTGTTAGTGAGGGAGTGTGTTAGTAACCTAGTGTGTTAATGAGGGAGTGTGTTAGAGAGGGAGTGTGTTAGTAAGCTAGTGTGTTAATGAGGGAGTGTGTTAGTAAGCTAGTGTGTTAATGAGGGAGTGTGTTAGTGAGGGAGTGTGTTAGTAAGCTAGTGTGTTAGTGAGGGAGTGTGTTAGTAAGCTAGTGTGTTAGTAAGCTAGTGTGTTAGTGAGGGAGTGTGTTAGTAAGCTAGTGTGTTAGTAAGCTAGTGTGTTAGTGAGGGAGTGTGTTAGTGATGGAGTTTGTTAGTAAGCTAGTGTGTTAGTGAGGGAGTGTGATAGTGAGGGAGTGTGTTAGTAAGGTAGTGTGTTAGTGAGGGAATGTGTTAGTGAGGGAGTGTGTTAGAAAGCAATTGTGTTAATGAGGGAGTGTGTTAGAGAGGGAGTGTGTTAGTAAGCTAGTGTGTTAATGAGGGAGTGTGTTAGTAAGCTAGTGTGTTAATGAGGGAGTGTGTTAGTAAGGTAGTGTGTTAGTAAGCTAGTGTGTTAGTGAGGGAGTGTGTTAGTGAGGGAGTGTGTTAGTAAGCTAGTGTGTTAGTGAGGGAGTGTGTTAGTAAGCTAGTGTGTTAGTAAGCTAGTGTGTTAGTGAGGGAATGTGTTAGTAAGCTAGTGTGTTAGTGAGGGAGTGTGTTAGTGATGGAGTTTGTTAGTAAGCTTGTGTGTTAGTGAGGGAGTGTGTTAGTGAGGGAGTGTGTTAGTAAGGTAGTGTGTTAGTGAGGGAATGTGTTAGTGAGGGAGTGTGTTATAAAGCTAGTGTGTTAGTCAGGGAATGTGTTAGTGACGGAGTGTGTTAGTAAGCTATTGTGTTAGTGAGGGAGTGTGTTAGTGAGGGAGTGTGATAGTGAGGGACTGTGTTAGTAAGCTAGTGTGTTACTGAGGGAGTGTGTTAGTGAGGGAGTGTGTTAGTAAGGGAGTGTTTTAGTGAGGGAGTGTGTTAGTAATCTAGTGTGTTAGTGAGGGAGTGTGTTAGTGAGGGAGTGTGTTAGTAACCTAGTGTGTTAGTGAGGGAGTGTGTTAGTGAGGGAGTGTGTTAGTAAGCAATTGTGTTGATGAAGGAGTGTGTTAGTGAGGGAGTGTGTTAGTAAGCTAGTGTGTTAATGAGGGAGTGTGTTAGTAAACTAATGTGTTAGTGAGAGATCGTGTTAGTAAGCTAGTGTGTTAGTGAGGGAGTGTGTTAGTCAGGGAGTGTGTTAGTGAGGGAGTGTGTTAGTAAGCTAGTGTGTTAGTGAGGGACTGTGTTAATGAGGGATTGTGATAGTGAGGGAGTGTGTGAGTAAGCTAGTGTGTTAGTGAGGGAATGTGTTAGTGAGGGAGTGTGTTAGTAAGGGAGTGTGTTAGTGAGGGAGTGTGTTAGAAAGCTAGTGTGTTAGTCAAGGAATGTGTTAGTGAGGGAGTGCGTTAGTAAGCTAGTGTGTTAATGAGGGAGTGTGTTAGTGAGGGAGTGTGATAGTGAGGGAGTGTGTAGTAAGCTAGTTTGTTAGTGAGGGAGTGTGTTAGTGAGGGAGTGTGTTAGTAAGCTTGTGTGTTAGTGAGGCAATGTGTTAGTAAGCTAGTGTGTTAATGAGGGAGTGTGTTACTGAGGGAGTGTGTTAGTGAGGGAGTTTGTTAGTAAGCTTGTGTGTTAGCGAGGGAGTGTGTTAGTGAGGGAGTGTGTTAGTAACCTAGTGTGTTAGTGAGGGAGTGTGTTAGTGAGGGAGTGTGTTAGTAACCTATTGTGTTAATGAAGGAATGTGTTAGTGAGGGAGTGTGTTAGTAAGCTAGTGTGTTAATGAGGGAGTGTGTTAGTAAGCTAGTGTGATAGTGAGAGAGAGTGTTAGTAAGCTAGTGTGTTACTGAGGGAGTGTGTTAGTGAGGGAGTGTGTTAGTAAGCTAGTGTGTTAGTAAGCTAGTGTGTTAAGGAGGGAGTGTGTTAGTGAATGAGTGTGTTAGTGAGGGAGTGTGTTAGTGAGGGAGTGTGTTAGTAAGCTAGTGTGTTAGCAAGCTAGTGTGTTAGTGAGGGAGTGTGTTAGTGAGGGAGTGTGTAAGTGAGTATGTTAGTAAGCTAGTGTTTTAATGAGGGAGTGTGTAATAAGCTAGTTTGCTAGTGAGGAAGTGTGTTAGAGAGGGAGTGTGTTAGTAAGCTAGTGTGTTAATGAGGGAGTGTGTTAGTAAGCTAGTGTGTTAATGAGGGAGTGTGTTAGTGAGGGAGTGTGTTAGTAAGCTAGTGTGTTAGTGAGGGAGTGTGTTAGTAAGCTAGTGTGTTAGTAAGCTAGTGTGTTAGTGAGGGAGTGTGTTAGTAAGCTAGTGTGTTAGTAAGCTAGTGTGTTAGTGAGGGAGTGTGTTAGTGATGGAGTTTGTTAGTAAGCTAGTGTGTTAGTGAGGGAGTGTGATAGTGAGGGAGTGTGTTAGTAAGGTAGTGTGTTAGTGAGGGAATGTGTTAGTGAGGGAGTGTGTTAGAAAGCAATTGTGTTAATGAGGGAGTGTGTTAGAGAGGGAGTGTGTTAGTAAGCTAGTGTGTTAAGGAGGGAGTGTGTTAGTGAAGGAGTGTGTTAGTGAGGGAGTGTGTTAGTGAGGGAGTGTGTTAGTAAGCTAGTGTGTTAGCAAGCTAGTGTGTTAGTGAGGGAGTGTGTTAGTGAGGGAGTGTGTAAGTGAGTATGTTAGTAAGCTAGTGTTTTAATGAGGGAGTGTGTAATAAGCTAGTTTGCTAGTGAGGGAGTGTGTTAGTGAGGAAGTGTGTTAGTAAGCTAGTGTGCTAATGAGGGAGTGTGTTAGTAAGCTAGTGTGTTAGCGAGGGAGTGTGTTAGTAAGCTAGTGTGTTAATGCGGGAGTGTGTTAGTAAGCTAGTGTGTTAGTGAGGGAGTGTGTTAGTAAGTGAGTGACTGTTGTAGTAAGTGAGTGAGTGTGTTAGTAAGTGAGTGAGTGTGTTAGTAAGTGAGAGAGTGTGTTAGTAAGTGCGTGAGTGTGTTAGTAAGCTAGTGTGTTAGTGAGGGAGTGTGTTAATAAGCTAGTGTGTTAGTGAGTGAGTGTGTTAGTAAGCTAGTGTGTTAGTGAGGGAGTGTGTTAGCAAGCTAGTGTGTTAGTGTGGGAGTGTGTTAGTGAGGGAGTGTGTTAGTAAGCTAGTGTGTTAGTGTGGGAGTGTGTTAGTGAGGGAGTGTGTTAGTGAGGGAGTGTGTTAGTGAGGGAGTGTGTTAGTAAGGTTGTGTGTTAGTGAGGGAATGTGTTAGTGAGGGAGTGTGTTAGAAAGCTAGTGTGTTAGTCAGGGAATGTGTTAGTGAGGGAGTGTGTTAGAAAGCTAGTGTGTTAGTGAGGGATGGTGTTAGTGAGGGACTGTGATAGTGAGGGAGTGTGTTAGTGAGGGAGTGTGTTAGTAACCTAGTGTGTTAGTGAGGGAGTGTGTTAGTGAGGGAGTGTGTTAGTAACCTAGTGTGTTAGCGAGGGAGTGTGTTAGTGAGGGAGTCTGATAGTGAGCAATTGTGTTAATGAGGGAGTGTGTTAGTGAGGGAGTGTGTTAGAAAGCTAGTGTGTTAATGAGGGAGTGTGTTAGTAAGCTAATGTGTTAGTGAGAGAGCGTGTTAGTAAGCTACTGTGTTAGTGAGGGAGTGTGTTAGTCAGGGAGTGTGTTAGTGAGGGAGTGTGTTAGTAAGCTAGTGTGTTAGTGAGGGACTGTGTTAGTGAGGGAGTGTGATAGTGAGGGATTGTGTTAGTATGGGAGTGTGTTAGTGAGGGATTGTGTTAGTAATCTAGTGTGTTAGTGAGGGAGTGTGTTAGTGAGGGTAGTGTGTTAGTAACCTAGTGTGTTAGTGAGGGAGTGTGTTAGTGAGGGAGTGTGTTAGTAACCTAGTGTGTTAGTGAGGGAGTGTGTTAGTGAGGGAGTATGTTAGTAACCTAGTGTGTTAGTGAGGGAGTGTGTTAGTAATCTAGTGTGTTAGTGAGGGAGTGTGTTAGTGAGGGAGTGTGTTAGTAACCTAGTGTGTTAGTGAGGGAGTGTGTTAGTGAGGGAGTGTGTTAGTAACCTAGTGTGTTAGTGACGGAGTGTGTTAGTGAGGGAGTGTGTTAGTAACCTAGTGTGTTAATGAGGGAGTGTGTTAGAGAGGGAGTGTGTTAGTAAGCTAGTGTGTTAATGAGGGAGTGTGTTAGTAAGCTAGTGTGTTAATGAGGGAGTGTGTTAGTGAGGGAGTGTGTTAGTAAGCTAGTGTGTTAGTGAGGGAGTGTGTTAGTAAGCTAGTGTGTTAGTAAGCTAGTGTGTTAGTGAGGGAGTGTGTTAGTAAGCTAGTGTGTTAGTAAGCTAGTGTGTTAGTGAGGGAGTGTGTTAGTGATGGAGTTTGTTAGTAAGCTAGTGTGTTAGTGAGGGAGTGTGATAGTGAGGGAGTGTGTTAGTAAGGTAGTGTGTTAGTGAGGGAATGTGTTAGTGAGGGAGTGTGTTAGAAAGCAATTGTGTTAATGAGGGAGTGTGTTAGAGAGGGAGTGTGTTAGTAAGCTAGTGTGTTAATGAGGGAGTGTGTTAGTAAGCTAGTGTGTTAATGAGGGAGTGTGTTAGTAAGGTCGTGTGTTAGTAAGCTAGTGTGTTAGTGAGGGAGTGTGTTAGTGAGGGAGTGTGTTAGTAAGCTAGTGTGTTAGTGAGGGAGTGTGTTAGTAAGCTAGTGTGTTAGTAAGCTAGTGTGTTAGTGAGGGAATGTGTTAGTAAGCTAGTGTGTTAGTGAGGGAGTGTGTTAGTGATGGAGTTTGTTAGTAAGCTTGTGTGTTAGTGAGGGAGTGTGTTAGTGAGGGAGTGTGTTAGTAAGGTAGTGTGTTAGTGAGGGAATGTGTTAGTGAGGGAGTGTGTTATAAAGCTAGTGTGTTAGTCAGGGAATGTGTTAGTGACGGAGTGTGTTAGTAAGCTATTGTGTTAGTGAGGGAGTGTGTTAGTGAGGGAGTGTGATAGTGAGGGACTGTGTTAGTAAGCTAGTGTGTTACTGAGGGAGTGTGTTAGTGAGGGAGTGTGTTAGTAAGGGAGTGTTTTAGTGAGGGAGTGTGTTAGTAATCTAGTGTGTTAGTGAGGGAGTGTGTTAGTGAGGGAGTGTGTTAGTAACCTAGTGTGTTAGTGAGGGAGTGTGTTAGTGAGGGAGTGTGTTAGTGAGGGAGTGTGTTAGTAAGCAATTGTGTTGATGAAGGAGTGTGTTAGTGAGGGAGTGTGTTAGTAAGCTAGTGTGTTAATGAGGGAGTGTGTTAGTAAACTAATGTGTTAGTGAGAGATCGTGTTAGTAAGCTAGTGTGTTAGTGAGGGAGTGTGTTAGTCAGGGAGTGTGTTAGTGAGGGAGTGTGTTAGTAAGCTAGTGTGTTAGTGAGGGACTGTGTTAATGAGGGATTGTGATAGTGAGGGAGTGTGTGAGTAAGCTAGTGTGTTAGTGAGGGAATGTGTTAGTGAGGGAGTGTGTTAGTAAGGGAGTGTGTTAGTGAGGGAGTGTGTTAGAAAGCTAGTGTGTTAGTCAAGGAATGTGTTAGTGAGGGAGTGCGTTAGTAAGCTAGTGTGTTAATGAGGGAGTGTGTTAGTGAGGGAGTGTGATAGTGAGGGAGTGTGTAGTAAGCTAGTTTGTTAGTGAGGGAGTGTGTTAGTGAGGGAGTGTGTTAGTAAGCTTGTGTGTTAGTGAGGCAATGTGTTAGTAAGCTAGTGTGTTAATGAGGGAGTGTGTTACTGAGGGAGTGTGTTAGTGAGGGAGTTTGTTAGTAAGCTTGTGTGTTAGCGAGGGAGTGTGTTAGTGAGGGAGTGTGTTAGTAACCTAGTGTGTTAGTGAGGGAGTGTGTTAGTGAGGGAGTGTGTTAGTAACCTATTGTGTTAATGAAGGAATGTGTTAGTGAGGGAGTGTGTTAGTAAGCTAGTGTGTTAATGAGGGAGTGTGTTAGTAAGCTAGTGTGATAGTGAGAGAGAGTGTTAGTAAGCTAGTGTGTTACTGAGGGAGTGTGTTAGTGAGGGAGTGTGTTAGTAAGCTAGTGTGTTAGTAAGCTAGTGTGTTAAGGAGGGAGTGTGTTAGTGAATGAGTGTGTTAGTGAGGGAGTGTGTTAGTGAGGGAGTGTGTTAGTAAGCTAGTGTGTTAGCAAGCTAGTGTGTTAGTGAGGGAGTGTGTTAGTGAGGGAGTGTGTAAGTGAGTATGTTAGTAAGCTAGTGTTTTAATGAGGGAGTGTGTAATAAGCTAGTTTGCTAGTGAGGAAGTGTGTTAGTGAGGAAGTGTGTTAGTAAGCTAGTGTGCTAATGAGGGAGTGTGTTAGTAAGCTAGTGTGTTAGCGAGGGAGTGTGTTAGTAAGCTAGTGTGTTAATGCGGGAGTGTGTTAGTAAGCTAGTGTGTTAGTGAGGGAGT
This sequence comes from Lampris incognitus, assembly GCF_029633865.1. NCBI lineage: Eukaryota > Metazoa > Chordata > Actinopteri > Lampriformes > Lampridae > Lampris > Lampris incognitus. The sequence goes on along the minus strand of NC_079223.1, from coordinate 52,389,562 downwards.
GTGTTAGTAAGTGAGTGACTGTTGTAGTAAGTGAGTGAGTGTGTTAGTAAGTGAGTGAGTGTGTTAGTAAGTGAGAGAGTGTGTTAGTAAGTGCGTGAGTGTGTTAGTAAGCTAGTGTGTTAGTGAGGGAGTGTGTTAATAAGCTAGTGTGTTAGTGAGTGAGTGTGTTAGTAAGCTAGTGTGTTAGTGAGGGAGTGTGTTAGTAAGCTAGTGTGTTATTGTGGGAGTGTGTTAGTGAGGGAGTGTGTTAGTAAGCTAGTGTGTTAGTGTGGGAGTGTGTTAGTGAGGGAGTGTGTTAGTGAGGGAGTGTGTTAGTAAGCTAGTGTGTTAGTGTGGGAGTGTGTTAGTGAGGGAGTGTTTTAGTAAGATAGTGTGTTAGTGTGGGAGTGTGTTAGTGAGGGAGTGTGTTAGTGAGGGAGTGTGTTAGTGAGGGAGTGTGTTATTAAGCTAGTGTGTTAGTGAGGGAGTGTGTTAGTAAGCTAGTGTGTTAATGATGGAGTGTGTTAGTGAGGGCTTGTGTTAATGAGGGTGTGTGTTAGTAAGCTAGTGTGTTAGTGAAGGAGTGTGTTAGTGAGGGAGTGTGTTAGTAACCTAGTGTGTTAGTGAGAGAGTGTGTTAATGAGGGAGTGTGTTAGTGAGGGAGTGTGTTAGTAAGCAAGCAAGTTAGTGAGGGAGTGTGTTAGTAAGCTAGTGTGTTAGTGAGGGAGTGTGCTAGTGAGGGATTGTGTTAGTAAGCTTGTGTGTTAGTGAGGCAATGTGTTTGTAAGCTAGTGTGTAAATGAGGGAGTGTGTTAGTGAGGGAGTTTGTTAGTAAGCTTGTGTGTTAGTGAGGAAATGTGTTAGTGAGGGAGTGTGTTAGTAAGCAATTGTGTTAATGAAGGAGTGTGTTAGTGAGGGAGTGTGTTAGAAAGCTAGTGTGTTAATGAGGGAGTGTGTTAGTAAACTAATGTGTTAGTGAGAGTGCGTGTTAGTGAGCTAGTGTGTTAGTGAGGGAGTGTGTTAGTCAGGGAGTGTGTTAGTGAGGGAGTGTGTTAGTAAGCTAGTGGGTTAGTGAGGGACTGTGTTAGTGAGGGAGTGTGATAGTGAGGGAGTGTGTTAGAAAGCTAGTGTGTTAGTCAGGGAATGTGTTAGTGAGGGAGTGTGTTAGTAAGCTAGTGTGTTAGTGAGGGAGTGTGTTAGTGAGGGAGTGTGTTAGTAACCTAGTGTGTAAGTGAGGGAGTGTGTTAGTGAGGGAGTGTGTTAGTAGGCAATTGTGTTAATGAGGGAGTGTGTTAGTGAGGGAGTGTGTTAGTAAGCTAGTGTGTTAATCAGGGAGTGTGTTAGTAAGCTAATGTGTTAGTGAGAGAGCGTGTTAGTAAGCTAGTGTGTTAGTGAGGGAGTGTCTTAGTGAGGGAGTGTTTTAGTAAGCTAGTGTGTTAATGATGGAGTGTGTTAGTGAGGGCGTGTGTTAATGAGGGAGTGTGTTAGTAAGCTAGTGTGTTAGTGAGGGAGTGTGTTAGTGAGGGAGTGTGTTAATGAGGCAGTGTGCTAGTGAGGGAGTGTGTTAGTAAGCTAGTGTGTTAGTGAGGCAATGTGTTAGTAAGCTAGTGTGTTAGTGAGGCAATGTGTTAGTAAGCTAGTGTGTTAACGAGGGAGTGTTTTAGTGAGGGAGTGTGTTAATGAGGGAGTGTGTTAGTAAGCTAGTGTGTTAGTGAGGGAGTGTGTTAGTGAGGGAGTGTGTTAGTAAGCTTGTGTGTTAGTGAGGCCATGTGTTAGTAAGCTAGTGTGTTAATGAGGGAGTGTGTTAGTGAGGGAGTTTGTTAATAAGCTTGTGTGTTAGTGAAGGAGTGTGTTAGTGAGGGAGTGTGTTAGTGAGGGAGTGTGTTAGTAAGCTAGTGTGTTAGTGAGGGAGTGTGTTAGTGAGGGAGTGTGTTAGAAAGCTATTGTGTTAGTGAGGGAGTGTGTTAGTGAGGGAGAGTGTTAGTAAGGGAGTGTGTTAGTCAGGCAATGTGTTAGTGAGGGAGTGTGTTAGTAAGGGAGTGTGTTAGTGAGTGAGTGTGTTAGTAAGCTAGTGTGTTAGTGAGGGAGTGTGTTAGCAAGCTAGTGTGTTAGTGAGGGAGTGTGTTAGTAAGCTAGTGTGTTAGTGTGGGAGTGTGTTAGTAAGTGCGTGAGTGTGTTAGTAAGCTAGTGTGTTAGTGAGGGAGTGTGTTAATAAGCTAGTGTGTTAGTGATTGAGTGTGTTAGTAAGCTAGTGTGTTAGTGAGGGAGTGTGTTAGCAAGCTAGTGTGTTAGTGAGGGAGTGTGTTAGTAAGCTAGTGTGTTAGTGTGGGAGTGTGTTAGTGAGGGAGTGTGTTAGTAAGCTAGTGTGTTAGTGTGGGAGTGTGTTAGTGAGGGAGTGTGTTAGTGAGGGAGTGTGTTAGTAAGCTAGTGTGTTAGTGTGGGAGTGTGTTAGTGAGGGAGTGTTTTAGTAAGATAGTGTGTTAGTGTGGGAGTGTGTTAGTGAGGGAGTGTGTTAGTTAGGGAGTGTGTTAGTGAGGGAGTGTGTTATTAAGCTAGTGTGTTAGTGAGGGAGTGTGTTAGTAAGCTAGTGTGTTAATGATGGAGTGTGTTAGTGAGGGCTTGTGTTAATGAGGGTGTGTGTTAGTAAGCTAGTGTGTTAGTGAAGGAGTGTGTTAGTGAGGGAGTGTGTTAGTAACCTAGTGTGTTAGTGAGAGAGTGTGTTAATGAGGGAGTGTGTTAGTGAGGGAGTGTGTTAGTAAGCAAGCAAGTTAGTGAGGGAGTGTGTTAGTAAGCTAGTGTGTTAGTGAGGGAGTGTGCTAGTGAGGGATTGTGTTAGTAAGCTTGTGTGTTAGTGAGGCAATGTGTTTGTAAGCTAGTGTGTAAATGAGGGAGTGTGTTAGTGAGGGAGTTTGTTAGTAAGCTTGTGTGTTAGTGAGGAAATGTGTTAGTGAGGGAGTGTGTTAGTAAGCAATTGTGTTAATGAAGGAGTGTGTTAGTGAGGGAGTGTGTTAGAAAGCTAGTGTGTTAATGAGGGAGTGTGTTAGTAAACTAATGTGTTAGTGAGAGAGCGTGTTAGTGAGCTAGTGTGTTAGTGAGGGAGTGTGTTAGTCAGGGAGTGTGTTAGTAAGCTAGTTTGTTAGTGAGGGGGTGTGTTAGTAAGCTAGTGTGTTAGTGAGGGAGTGTGTTAGTAAGCTTGTGTGTTAGTGAGGCAATGTGTTAGTAAGCTAGTGTGTTAATGAGGGAGTGTGTTACTGAGGGAGTGTGTCAGTGAGGGAGTTTGTTAGTAAGCTTGTGTGTTAGCGAGGGAGTGTGTTAGTGAGGGAGTGTGTTAGTAAGCTAGTGTGTTAGTGAGGGAGTGTGTTAGTGAGGGAGTGTGTTAGTAACCTAGTGTGTTAGTGAGGGAGTGTGTTAGTGAGGGAGTGTGTTAGTAAGCTAGTGTGTTAGTGTGGGAGTGTGTTAGTGAGGGAGTGTGTTAGTGAGGGAGTGTGTTAGTGAGGGAGTGTGTTAGTAAGCTAGTTTGTTAGTGAGGGATTGTGTTAGTGAGGGAGTGTTTTAGTAAGCTAGTTTGTTAGCAAGCTAGTGTGTTAGTGAGGGAGTGTGTTAGTAAGCTAGTGTTTCAATGAGGGAGTGTGTAATAAGCTAGTTTGCTGGTGAGGGAGGGTATTAGTGAGGACGTGTGTTAGTAAGCTAGTGTGTTAATGAGGGAGTGTGTTAGTAAGCTAGTGTGTTAGTGAGGGAGTGTGTTAGTAAGCTAGTGTGTTAATGAGGGAGTGTGTTAGTAAGCTAGTGTGTTAGTGAGGGAGTGTGTTAGTAAGCTAGTGTGTTAGTGTGGGAGTGTGTTAGTGAGGGAGTGTGTTAGTGAGGGAGTGTGTTAGTAAGCTAGTTTGTTAGTGTGGGAGTGTGTTAGTGAGGGAGTGTTTTAGTAAGATAGTGTGTTAGTGTAGGAGTGTGTTAGTGAGGGAGTGTGTTAGTGAGGGAGTGTGATAGTGAGGGAGTGTGTTATTAAGCTAGTGTGTTAGTGAGGGAGAGTGTTAGTAAGCTAGTGTGTTAATGATGGAGTGTGTTAGTGAGGGCGTGTGTTAATGAGGGAGTGTGTTAGTAAGCTAGTGTGTTAGTGAGGGAGTGTGTTAGTGAGGGAGTGTGTTAGTAACCTAGTGTGTTAGTGAGGGAGTGTGTTAATGAGGGAGTGTGTTAGTGAGGGAGTGTGTTAGTAAGCAAGCAAGTTAGTGAGGGAGTGTGTTAGTAAGCTAGTGTGTTAGTGAGGGAGTGTGTTAGTGAGGGATTGTGTTAGTAAGCTTGTGTGTTAGTGAGGCAATGTGTTTGTAAGCTAGTGTGTTAATGAGGGAGTGCGTTAGTGAGGCAGTTTGTTAGTAAGCTTGTGTGTTAGTGAAGGAGTGTGTTAGTGAGTTAGTTTGTTAGTAATGTAGTGTGTTAGTGACGGAGTGTGTTAGTGAGGGAGTGTGTTAGTAAGCTAGTGTGTTAGTGAGGGAGTGTGTTAGTGAGGGAGTGTGTTAGTGAGGGAGTGTGTTAGTAAGCTTGTGTGTTAGTGAGGGAGTATGTTAGTGATGGAGTGTGTTAGTAACCTGGTGTGTTAGTGAGGGAGTGTGTTAGTAACCTAGTGTGTTAGTGAGGGAGTGTGTTAGTAAGCAATTGCGTTAATGAGGGAGTGTGTTAGTGAGGGAGTGTGTTAGTAAGCTAGTGTGTTAGGAAGCTAGTGTGTTAGCAAGCTAGTGTGTTAGCAAGCTAGTGTGTTAGTGAGGGAGTGTGTTAGTGAGGGAGTGTGTAAGTGAGGGAGTGTGTTAGTAAGCTAGTGTGTTAATGAGGGAGTGTGTTAGTTAGCTAGTGTTTTAGTGAGGGAGTGTGTTAGTAAGCTAGTGTGTTAATGAGGGAGTGTGTTAGTAAGCTAGTGTGTTAGTGAGGGAGTGTGTTAGTAAGTGAATGAGTGTGTTAGTAAGTGAGAGAGTGTGTTAGTAAGTGAGTGAGTGTGTTAGTAAGCTAGTGTGTTAGTTAGGGAGTGTGTTAGTAAGCTAGTGTGTTAGTGAGGGATTGTGTTAGTGAGGGAGTGTGTTAGTAAGCTAGTGTTTTAGTGAGGGAGTGTGTTAGTAAGCTAGTGTGTTAATGAGGGAGTTTGTTAGTAAGCTAGTGTGTTAGTGAGGGAGTGTGTTAGTGAGTGAGTTTGTTAGTAAGGTAGTGCGTTAGTGAGGGAATGTGTTAGTGAGGGAGTGTGTTAGTAAGCTAGTGTGTTAGTGAGGGAGTGTGTTAGTGAGGGAGTGTGTTAGTAAGCTAGTGTGTTAGTGAGGGAGTGTGTTAGTGAGGGAGTGTGTTAGTGAGGGAGTGTGTTAGTAAGCTAGTGTGTTAGTGAGGGAGTGTGTTAGTGAGGGAGTGTGTTAGTAAGCCCGTGTGTTAGTGAGGGAGTGTGTTAGTAACCTAGTGTGTTAGTGAGGGAGTGTGTTAGTAAGCAATTGTGTTAATGAGGGAGTGTGTTAGTGAGGGAGTGTGTTAGTAAGCTAGAGTGTTAATGAGGGAGTGTGTTAGTAAGCTAGTGTGTTAGTGAGAGAGTGTGTTAGTAAGCTAATGTGTTAGTGAGGGAGTGTGTTAGTGAGGGAGTGTGTTAGTAAGTAGTGTGTTAGTAAGCTAGTGTGTTAAGGAGGGAGTGTGTTAGTGAGGGAGTGTGTTAGTAAGCTAGTGTGTTAGTGAGAGAGTGTGTTAGTAAGCTAGTGTGTTAGTGAGGGAGTGTGTTAGTGAGGGAGTGTGTTAGTAAGCTAGTGTGTTAGTAAGCTAGTATGTTAGCAAGCTAGTGTGTTAGTGAGGGAGTGTATTAGTGAGGGAGTGTGTAAGTGAGGGAGTGTGTTAGTAAGCTAGTGTGTTAATGAGGGAGTGTGTAATAAGCTGGTTTGCTAGTGAGGGAGTGTGTTAGTGAGGAAGTGTGTTAGTAAGCTAGTGTGTTAATGAGGGAGTGTGTTAGTAAGCTAGTGTGTTACTGAGGGAGTGTGTTAGTAAGTGTGTGAGTGTGTTAGTAAGTGAGTGAGTGTTGTATTAAGTGAGTGAGTGTGTTAGTAAGTGAGTGAGTGTGTTAGCAAGTGAGAGAGTGTGTTAGTAAGTGAGTGAGTGTGTTAGTAAGATAGTGTGTTAGTGAGGGAGTGTGTTAATAAGCTAGTGTGTTAGTGAGGGAGTGTGTTAGTAAGCTAGTGTGTTAGTGAGTGAGTGTGTTAGTAAGCTAGTGTGTTAGTAAGTGAGTGAGTGTGTTAGTAAGTGAGTGAGTGTGTTAGCAAGTGAGAGAGTGTGTTAGTAAGTGAGTGAGTGTGATAGTAAGATAGTGTGTTAGTGAGGGAGTGTGTTAATAAGCTAGTGTGTTAGTGAGGGAGTGTGTTAGTAAGCTAGTGTGTTAGTGAGTGAGTGTGTTAGTAAGCTAGTGTGTTAGTAAGTGAGTGAGTGTGTTAGTAAGTGAGTGAGTGTGTTAGCAAGTGAGAGAGTGTGTTAGTAAGTGAGTGAGTGTGTTAGTAAGATAGTGTGTTAGTGAGGGAGTGTGTTAATAAGCTAGTGTGTTAGTGAGGGAGTGTGTTAGTAAGCTAGTGTGTTAGTGAGTGAGTGTGTTAGTAAGCTAGTGTGTTAGTAAGTGAGTGAGTGTGTTAGTAAGCTAGTGTGTTAGTAAGTGAGTGAGTGTGTTAGTAAGTGAGTGAAGAGAATGGACGAGAGTTAATTGGAGTTGAAGGGTATGGAAGGGAACGGAGTGGAAGGGGATGGAGGGGATGGAGGGGAGTGGAAGGGTGATGGAGGGGAGTGGAAGGGGGTGGAGGGGATGGAGGGGAGTGGAAGGGAGTGGAAGGGGATGGAAGAGAACGGCTGTGTTGTGGAGCACAGTTGTCATACACTGCACTACATGATGTTGGTCAAGTTGCTGGCAAAACAATCACAATAGTCAGTCATGCCATTAATAACTGTGAGTGTGTGTGTGCGCACGCGCGTGTGTGAGTGAGAGAGAGAGAGAGAGAGAGAGAGAGAGAGTGAGAGAGAGAGAGAGAGAGAGAGAGAGAGAGAGAGAGAGAGAGAGAGAGAGAGAGAGAGAGAGAGAGAGAGAGAGAGAGAGAGAGAGAGAGAGAGAGAGAGAGCACACGTGTGCTTGGGGGCATTAATTTCCTGTGTTTGGATGAGTCCTCAGCTTCCCACCGTGATTCATATTAAAAGTCAATTGGCCTTAAAATTTGACCAGACCCCCAAAGTCTGCAGCGCCGTGGATGTTGCTTTCAGCTATTGACACTTCAGTCCAAATTACACAGGCTGAAATTGAATCTGGCCACAGAGGTCGATGGGCCAGAGACGCTGTCTGACTTTCTCAATGACGTCAGCAGACCGATGGGCACGCCCCTCCTGTACAGGGTGTTCATGGGGGAGCTACTGGTGGCTGATCAGCAGACCACCTCTGTACTTTGTATGTTTGTGTGTACATCCCCTTCTCCATTAGCGAGTGTATGGAATATTCGGAGTTACATGAACAACTAAAAAGCAGGTTTATATACACACCAGCAATTGTGGCATTAAAGCCTCAATGAGCTGGCAATGCAGACGTGGTGGTGTGCCTATTGTTTGTGGCCTGTCGGCCTGTTGCCTTCGCCGCAGCCATCACTCGTCACTCGTGGTGTCTTGCAAGTGTGCCTGTGTGGTGAGGTATGACGACGCTGGGTGGGAAATTGAGAGAAATGAAGGTAGACAGCGAGAGGCAATCTCCTTCTCCCACCCGCTGGTCCTTTGATTTCACTGTACCTTCAGTAGTAATTACCACTCACGGACACACACATACCCATTTTTCCCCTAAGACTTGAAGTAGCTGTTTTCATTTAAGTACAGAATGGGACATTTTGTATGAAGCTGGAAACGGAAGGTGTGATGATGGAAGAGAAAGAAGAATTCTGGAGTGAGTTGGATGAAGTGGTGGAGAGGGTACCCAAGGAGGAGAGAGGTATGATTGAGCGGATTTCAATGGGCAAGTTAGTGAAGGGAATTGAGGTGATGAGGAGGTGATGGGTAGGTATGGTGTCAAGGAGAGGAATGTGGAAAAACAGATGATGGTTGTGAACTTCGCGGAAAGGATGGAAATGGCTGTGGTGAATACATATTTCAAGAAGAGGGAGGAACACAGGGTGGCGTATAAGAAGGGAGGAAAGTGCACACAGCTGGACTATATCTTATATAGAAGGCGTGATCTAAAATTGATTGGAGACTGCAAGGTGGTGACAGGGGAGAACGTAGCTAGGCAGCATCGGATGGTGGTCTGTAGGATGACTTTGGAGACCAAGAAGAGGAAGCGAGTGACAGCAGAGCCGAAGATCAAATGGTGGAAGTTGAAGAAGGAAGACTGTTGTGTGGAGTTCAGGGAGCAGTTAAGACAGGCACTGGGTGGTAGTGAAGAGTTGCCGGATGGCTGGACAACCACTGCAGAAATAGTGAGGGAGACAGCTAGGAAGGTACTTGGTGTGTCATCAGGACAGAGGAAGGAAGGACGAAGTGTAACCCTGTGGTTAAATTATAGACCTTAGATATATTACATTGCACTATTAGATAAGAGTTTGGCCTATGTTTGTTATTTTGTATACCTTTTGAATATGAATATATTATATTGTTGATATTGTTCTGCAAAACAGTTGTTTACCAATGTGAAATGCATTTACTTTCGTGTTGGAACTTACCATTGTTGTGATTGGTTGGCTCAGAGGTGTGGACTCGAGTCACATGACTTGGACTCGAGTCAGACTCGGGTCATGAATTTGATGACTTTAGAGTCGACTTGACAAAATGTAAAGAGACTTGCAACTCGACTTGGACTTTAACATCAGTAACTCGTGACTTCACTTGGACTTGACCCTTTTGACTTGAAAAGACTTGCTACTTTCCCCAAACCCAAAGATTAAGAAGTATGTTGACATGGACCGCTCTATCTCTCTTTGTACATACACGTGTGCATCTGCGTGTGTGTGTGTGTGTGTGTGTGTGAGAGAGAGAGAGATGGCGCGCTGTCGGCACGACATCCAATCAAATTAGATCCACGTTGTTTTGAGCCGACAGCATCCAACCAATCAAATTACAGGACATCCAATGAAGAATAACAGATAACAAGGCGCCAGTTGGCAAAATGATACCAAAGATCGTTTCGTTTGGGTATAAAAATTACGAGGTGGTCAACAGAAAACGAATTGCAGTATGTAAAACATGCGGGTCGAAGATTTCGGACGGAGACGCCACAACTTGGAACTTCGCTCGACATTTGAAGTTGCACAAAGAACGGTAAGTTTTGAATGAAAGCTAACACTAGCTTATCGGCTAAGTGACGTCACTGCTAGCTGCATAGTTAAATCAATGAGAGTGTCAACTCACTGTTAACGTCACCTTGCCAACACGGTAATCTGCACCCACTGCGGGTTCATCCCCTTACTCCTACTCATCATATTGTAACAGGACAGTTTGGGATGTTTGAAGCGGGATTGTATAAACTGCTTAGTCAGTGTATCACACACACACACACACACACACACACACACACACACGTAGACTGCTGTCAGCAGTAAAACATAAGCAAACCTAATCAAGTCAAGGTCAGTTTAAATGTACTCTATGTTAAGAATATGTGTACGTTACCATGTTGGCTTGCTGCCAGACGAGTCCCCCCCCCCCCCCCGACAGGAAAGCGAAGTATATCTTACTCTCTCCAGCACACCAGGTCCCACTGACAAAAACAGCCATTTTACTTTGCAGCACACGGGAGTTGCTTGTTTACTGCAGCCTCGTTGAGGTCGTTTATGTCATTTCGGTAAATCACAACTAAGCTGAACTATCACCGAAGACATAGAATAGCACAAATAAACGTAATGATTGAGGTAGCAGTAGACCAGCCATTTCTGTGTGACGCGAGGTAAAACTGCTGTTTTTGTCAATGGAATCTGGTGTGCTGGAGAGTGAATTAACAAGCATAAAACTTCAGTTTCCTGACAGAAAGGGCTGTTTGATGGCAAGGTAAAGCAGTGAAAATATTATGAATATAGCGTACAATGACAAGGAAATTGATTTTATTAATGTAATGTTACAACACACACACTAACAGTATACAATTAATATTAACACAATGTTACGATTGATATGTGAGTAAAGAGTAGTTTCAAATACAATTCATGTGTGGCTATAAGGGATTTTCTGACATCCGTTTCATATGCTTACCTGTTACAGATTTGAAGAACACCAGATGAACAAAAGCATCATAAATGAACCACAACAGCCTTCAATCTCAAAATTCCTGGACCGTCGTGTAGGGCATTACAGCATGAGTCAACCACAGCATAGAGCTATCGCCAATGCAATACTGTCTGACTTGATTATTGATTGCAACTTTCCCCTGTCTATTATGGAAAACAAGAGTTTCCGGCACGTTCTGACAGTACGTACAGCCCAGTGTGTCGCAGAACGTTGACATCAAAAACAGAGCCTCGCTGAGGAGAGACGTTCAAAATTAAAAACTCAATTGAGCAACACTGACCATGTTTCAGTCACTGTGGACATTTGGTCTGACCGAAAGATGAGGGGATTGTGTTATGCTCGCGCACCAGAACCTGACCCGTGTGGCGAAACCCAAGACAGACAGACACGAGATGACTTCTAAGTCTACAAAGGGGAGTTTTATTGTGGGAGGGAAATGTATGGTGAAAAAGGCGTTCTGTTAGTGGGATGTGTGAATAAACTATGTGTGGTGTCCCGTGGTTTGCGTGTATAACTATGTGTGAGTGTTTTTAGCCTATGTGTGGTGCGGTATGTAAATGACCAGGAGGTGTTGAAGAAATGTGCGTGCACTTTGCGAGAAAGTCCAGTCCGTGATCCAAGAGGGGTTGTCCGAGAAAGTCCAGGTCCGAGAAGTCGAGTCCGAAAGGAGGGGTCCAGGTAGAGGGACAAGGGGGGGGGAGATCGCAGGAGAGGTCCGGGGAGAAACGTGAAGGTCGCTGGGGACGAGGGAAGCCGTGGAAATCGCGGAGGGAGAGTCTTGGGAGGAAACAGAGACAGGAAGATAAGACACTGGGGAATAAACAGAAAGCAAGGAACGCTGGAGGGCTTGTCAGAACTGTACCGCAGGGTTCAGTACGTCGAAGCACAGAGAGACGTTCTGGGAGGCTTCTTGTAGAAGGCTGCCTGATTGCCACAGGTGTGCCTGATGGATGATGGCAAACACCTGGTGCAGTGCAGCGCTCGTCTCCTCAGAGCGCGAGCCGAGCGCTCGGATGTTTCCGGCACGTCCGAGCTGGGGGAGTGGCTTGAACGTGCCGGGGAGGCAGCTCGGGGCAGTGTAACCACAACAGGACCCCCCCTCCTACGGGAGACACCGGGCGACCGTCCGATGGCGTTGGGGTGGGCCCGATAGAACTCCTCCAGGAGTGCGGGGTTGGCCAGGTAGGACCGGGGAACCCAGCTGCGGTCCTCGGGCCCATAGCCAACCCAGTCCACCAGGTATTGGTACCCACGCCCCCGGCGGCGTACGGCGAGCAGCTGGTCGACATCCCAGACCATGTCACCACCGTCGAGGACCCTGGGGGGTGGAGGAGCTTGGACAGGGGGAGACAGGGGGCTGGTGGCTACCGGTTTGAGGCGCGAGACATGGAAGACGGGATGGATCTTGAGTGAGGTAGGGAGATGGAGACGCACCGCCGAAGGGTTGACGATGCGGTCGATGGTGTAGGGACCGACGTAGCAGGGAGCCAGCTTCCGGTTGAGGGTAGGGTCCCGGGCCAGGAGCCATACCCTCTGGCCAGGTCGATAAGCTGGGGCCGGCACTCTCCGCCGGTTGGCGCTGCGCCGGGCCCGCTCTGTAGCTCGCAACATAGCGGCCCGGGTGGTCTTCCAAACGCGCCGACATCGGCGGAGATGGGTCCTCGTGGACGGGACCGCCACCTCCAACTCCTGATGGGGGAACAGAGGGCGTTGATAGCCCAGGGAACACTCGAAGGGGGACAAACCGGTAGCTGAACTCTCCATGGAGTTGAGCGAGTACTCCACCCAGGGCAGGTACTTGCTCCAGGAGGCGGGGTTGCTGGTGGTAACGCAACGCAAAGCCGCCTCCAGGGCTTGATTGGCCCGCTCAGCCTGCCCATTGGTCTGGGGGTGATACCCGGAGGAGAGGCTGACCGTGGCCCCAATCCCCTTACAGAAGGCCTGCCATACCTTCGAAGTGAACTGGGGACCACGGTCAGAGACAATGTCCAGGGGAATCCCATGAGGTCGGACGACGTGGGAGACGAGAAGGTCCGCCGTCTCGGCTGCAGAGGGGAGTTTGGTGAGGGCAACAAAATGGACGGCCTTGGAAAACCGGTCGACAATGGTCAGGATGGTGTCATTGCCTTGGGACACGGGGAGGCCAGTTACAAAGTCCAAGGCAATGTGGTACCAAGGTCGGCCGGGGACAGGAAGGGGGCGCAGGAGACCTGCTGGAGAGCCTTGCTGCGGGCGCAGGTGGTGCAGGCTGCCACGAACTCTCTGGTGTCTGCCTCCATGGTGGGCCACCAGAAACCCCTGCGGATGAAGGCCGCCGTTCGGTAGACACCGGGGTGGCAGGCAAGATGGCTGGAGTGGCCCCACTCCAGCACCTGGGGCCGGACAGAGGGAGGCACAAATAGCCGGTTCCGGGGTCCATTGCCTGGGTCGGGATGGGCGCGCTGGGCCCTTCTCACCACTGATTCGATGGCCCAAGTGACGGCGCCCACCACCCGGGCCGGGGGAAGGATGGTGTCTGGGGCGTCAGGGGACCCCTCGGGAAACAGACGGGAGAGGGCGTCTGCCCTGACGTTCTTGGTGCCCGGGCGGTAGGTGAGGGTGAAGTCGAACCGGCTGAAGAAGAGAGCCCAGCGCGCCTGCCTGGGGTTGAGCCTCTTAGCCGTCCGTACGTAGGTCAGGTTTTTGTGATCGGACCATACGATGAACGGCTGCCCTGCTCCCTCCAGCCAGTGTCTCCACTCCTCTAGGGCGGCGTGGACGGCCAGCAACTCCCTGTTGCCGATGTCATAATTCTCCGCAGGACTGAAACGCCGGGAGAAGGCGCACGGGTGGATCTTCTGGTCCTCCTCCGACCGCTGGGAGAGGACGGCTCCGATGCGTCCACCTCCACGATGAACTGTCTGCACGGGTCCGGGTGGGCGAGCACCGGAGCCGTTGTGAACAGCCTCTTCAGGGCCAAGGCGGCGGCTTCCGCCTCCGAGGTCCAGGAGAAGGGGTGGAGGTGAGTGCAGTGAGGGGGGCGGCCACACGGCTGAACCCCCTGATGAGGCGCCGGTAGAAGTTTGCAAACCCCAGGAAGCGCTGGAGTTGCGTCCTGTTGGTGGGCCGTGCCCACTCCACCGCTCGGGTCTTCCTGGGGTCAGTGCGGACGAGCCCCTTCTCCACGATGTGGCCAAGGAACTCCATGGAGGCGGAGTGGAACACGCACCTCTCGGCTTTCACGAAGAGCCTGTTCTCCAGCAGCCGTTGGAGGACCAGGCGGACATGCTGGTGGTGTTCCTCCTCAGTCCTGGAGAACACGAGTATGTCATCCAGGTACACCACCGCGAACGTGTTCAGCATGTCCCGGAGCACGTCGTTGACCAATGCCTGGAAGACGGCCGGGGCGTTGGTGAGGCCGAAGGGCATAACGAGGTACTCGAAATGCCCTAGGTGGGTGTTGAAGGCCGTCTTCCATTCATCCCCTTCCCGGATGCGCACCAGGTGGTACGCGCTGCGCAGGTCCAGCTTCGTGAACACCGTGGCGTGAGCGAGTGGCTCGAACGTGGAACTCATAAGGGGGAGTGGGTATTTATTTTTCACCGTGATATTATTTAACATTCGATAATCTATGCAAGGCCTCAGGCTGCCCTCCTTCTTTGCCACAAAAAAGAAGCCCGCCGCCACCGGGGAAGACGAGGGCCTTATGATTCCTGAGGCCAGGGACTCTGATATAATTGCGCATAGCCTCCTTCTCCGGGACGGAGAGGTTATACAACCGACCGGTGGGAAGGGCGGCCCCGGGAAAGAGATCTATGGCACAATCATAGGGACGGTGAGGGGGGAGGGAAAGTGCACTTTCTTTACTAAATACAGGGGCTAAATCGTGATAAATGGAAGCAACACCAGTGAGATCCGTGGGAGGAGGCACGGGTCTGAGGCCGCTGGACGGGGAGTGGGCGGAGCGAAGGCAGTTGGCATGACACGCAACGCTCCAACCCAAAATCCGCCCAGTAGACCAAGAGATGTAGGGATCGTGCCGTTCCAACCACGGTCTTCCCAACACCAGGGGCGCGCAAAACCAAGAAACGGATAGCTTCCACGTGATTACCCGAAAGAGTGAGGGTGAGGGAAGCAGTGCTGTGTGTGATTTTACCTAGTGAACGTCCATCTAGGGCTTGGGCTGTGAGGGGTGTGTCTAGGGGGACGAGTGGAATGCCGGCCTGCCGGGCCAGCGAGGTGTCCATCAAACACTCGTCCGCCCCCGAATCCAGGAGTGCACCAACAGACAGTGAGCGGTTACCCCAGGTGAGAGTGACCGGAAAGAGGTGGTTGTGCTCCTTATTGGGCTGGGGCTGAGGAAGGGTCGTCAGACTCACTAGGACACCCCTCACTAGTGAGCCGGGTCTTTTTGGGCGAGTCGGGCAGGCCTTGATATAGTGGCCCGACCTCCCGCAGTAGAGGCAGAGGTGGCCATGCATCCTCTGCTCCCTAACTTCCAGCGGGAGCCGTGACCGACCCAACTGCATGGGCTCCTCCTCCGGCCTGGATCCAGAAGCCACCCAGGGTTGCGAGGGGGAGTGTGAGGGTGGAGAGAGCCCACGGGACGCTGACCCAGGGAAGGCACCGGTAGGACGGACGGGGGTTGGTCTATGGGAGGGGCCAGCGCGCGGGGCGCGTTCCTGGCGCCGCTCCCGCAGCCGTTCGTCAATCTGGAGGGCGAGGGTGACGAGCTCGTTGAAGGAGGCAGGGCGGTCCCGAACGTTAAGATCTTTGATGGGCTCGCTCAGCCCCCTCCTGTACGCGCTCTTGAGCGCAGTGTCATCCCACCCACTGTCTGCCGCGAGTATCCTTACCTCCAGGGAATACTCTGCCACCGACCTGGCTCCCTGTTGGATGGAATGGAGGCGGCCGGCAGCGTCCTGCCCGTCAGCTGGGTGGTCGAACACCAGATTGAACTCGCGGCGGAAGGCACCATAGTCCGAGGCGAGCTGCTCGGTATGGCCTACCGCCGCTATGGCCCAGCTGAGGGCTTTGCCGGTGAGGAGGGACATGACAAGGGCTACCTTGGTCTCTCCTGTCCTATACCTAGCTGGCTGGTGTTTGAACAGGAGCTCACACTGACCAAGGAAACCCCTGCACAGCTCGAACTCCCCACCGAAGGCCTTGGGGCAGGGGAGGGGGAACGTCGGGACCAGGAACGGGGAAACCGGAGGCCGAGCTGGGGGCAGAGACCGAGGCCAGGGCAGGGTGGTCGCTCATCCTGGAGACCGCTGTGGAGTGTGCAGCGATCTGCGCGGTGAGGGCATCTAACGTACTCGTCGCGGCCTGGGAGCCGGACTGAAGATCGCTGATCTCTCCGGTGACACGGGTGAAGGCAGTAGTAAGCTCTGAGCAGAGAGAGGCAAGTTGGCAACTGTGACTTCTTACTACTGCCTCTAGGGGGACGGGGCTCAGGGGCGTCACAGGGACCGTCCGCTCCTTGGGTTTGCCTGGGTCCATAATGGCTTCGACGTTCTGTTATGCTCGCGCACCAGAACCTGACCCGTGTGGCGAAACCCAAGACAGACAGACACGAGATGACTTCTAAGTCTACAAAGGGGGGTTTTATTGTGGGAGGGAAATGTATGGTGAAAAAAGGCGTTCTGTTAGTGGGATGTGTGAATAAACTATGTGTGGTGTCCCGTGGTTTGCGTGTATAACTATGTGTGAGTGTTTTTAGCCTATGTGTGGTGTGGTATGTAAATGACCAGGAGGTGTTGAAGAAATGTGCGTGCACCTGGCGAGAAAGTCCAGTCCGTGATCCAAGAGGGGTTGTCCGAGAAAGTCCAGGTCCGAGATCCGGGAAGTCGAGTCCGAAAGGAGGGGTCCAGGTAGAGGGACAAGGGGGGGGGAGATCGCAGGAGAGGTCCGGGGAGAAACGTGAAGGTCGCTGGGGACGAGGGAGACGCGGGGAGCCGTGGAAATCGCGGAGGGAGAGTCTTGGGAGGAAACAGAGACACGAAGATAAGACACTGGGGAATAAACAGAAAGCAAGGAACGCTGGAGGGCTTGTCAGAGCTTTACCTCAGGGTTCAGTACGTCGAAGCACTGAGAGACGTTCTGGGAGGCTTCTTGTAGAGGGCTGCCTGATTGCCACAGGTGTGCCTGATGGATGATGGCAAACACCTGGTGCAGTGCAGCGCTCGTCTCCTCAGAGCGCGAGCCGAGCGCTCGGATGTTTCCGGCACGTCCGAGCTGGGGGAGTGGCTTGAACGTGCCGGGGAGGCAGCTCGGGGCGGTGTAACCACAACAGATTCCTTGGTGTCACTGTCCACTGGATAGAGAAAGAGGCAGAGAGGATACAGCTAAAGACTAATCTCTTGGCCTGCAACCGCTTCAAAGGGTCACACACAGCTGAACGAATCTGTGACTAATTTGAGTCAATATGTGACGAATACAACTTCAAAGATAAATTTTACTACATTATTAGTGACAATGCTTTTAACATGCGAAAGGCGTTCACTGTGCGCTTCCCCAGTGAACAAGAGGATGATGATGACGGAGACCATCTTGATGACCCTGAGCTCTGGTGTAACTTAACCCTGGAAGATCAGCAAACGGTAGATGCTGCTATTGCAAAGAAACAGCGCCTGCAGTGTTTTGCGCACACTCTTCAGCTGGTGGTGGGAGACGGTTTGAAAGAAACAAAAGTGGTATGTCCTTCTCTTTCCAAGTTATCTAAACTTAGCTCACTGCTGCACACAAGCACAAAATTCAAAGATGTGTTTGATAGCGAATTTGGGGAACAGAAAGACATCCCTGCTGCAGTCAACACAAGATGGAACTCAACACTGAGGCAAGTGAAGGCAGTTCTCCAGTGTGATCATCTAAAGCTCTGTGCTGTTCTAGAAAAGGCTGGGCATAAGGAGTTGTCATTCACACCACGAGAGTGGAATCTGTTGAAGGAGTTGGTGGACATCTTGAAGCCGTTTGGAGAAGCAACTGATTTGACACAGGGGGTGAAGGTCGTCACAATCAGTGCAGTTGTTCCATCTGTCTTGTCCCTCAATCACCACCTTGAGAAGCTGAAGTCTCAAGTTCGTTTCCTGAGCGGCCTGGTCAGAAGTCTCCAGGTATCCCTGAAAAAAAGATTTCTTGGGATCTTCATTAACGTGAAAATGGCCAGGACTCAAGATGGGATCACTGCCCCCTTTTCAGACCCAGTCTACCTCAAAGCAGCCGCCTTGGATCCAGCCTTTTCTCTGCTGTGGGTGGAGCCCCATGTGCTGGTCAATCGTGACATCAAGGCAGAGGTGGCACAACAAGTTAAAGGTAAATATTATTGACTTTAATGCAAAATTTTTCCTCATAATCTGATCTAATTGACTGCAACAATAATTAAATTTTTCAGTCTAACACTATCACCAACATAAATGGTAATAAGGGCTCTTTTGTTTCTGCTGTTGCTGTTACATGTTTTGCCAGAATTAATCCTGCAAGATGCTGCAGAGACTGAGCAACCTGTGCCTCTGGTTGATGAAGAAGAGCAAGAAGATCTTGGAGAAGGAGAAGGGCTGGTTGCTGCATACCATAAGAGGCAGAAGAAGGATGTTGGGACCACTCCAGCACTACAGCTAAGTCACTACATTGACATAGCCAAAGGACAGGCTGCCCTTTTGTTCTGGGCACTGAACATGAAGACTCTTCCTTCACTCTTCCGAGTGGCCATCAGAGTCTTGGCGGTGCCTGCCTCTAGTGCTCCAGTGGAGCGAGTTTTCAGCCATGGTGGCATCATACTACGTCCCCATCGTGCACAAATGACTGACAGACTTTTGGCCAATTTGATCTTTTGCAAATGCAATGCAGCATAGGGCCCTGACATAGAAAAGCACAACCCTGCTCATTGTTATGTTCATGTATTTGCCCTCCCGCCCCCCTCTTCCAATCTCTCTCTCTCTCTCTCTCTCTCTCTCTCTCTCTCTCTCTCTCTCTCTCTCTCTCTCTCTCTCTCTCTCTCTCTCTCTCTCTCTCTCTCTCTCTCTCGCTCTCTCTCTCTCTCTCTCTCTCTCTCTCTCTCTCTCTCTCTCGCTCTCTCGCTCTCTCTCTCTCTCACACACACACACACTCACATTCACACACACAAACACCAGTCTCAGTCTCTCTAGGGATGCATACCAATTATTTTAGCGGTTTAGCCTCCATGTGTGTGTGTGTATATACACTCACTGGCCACTTTATTAGGTACACCTTGCTAGTACCGGGTTGGACCCCCTTTTGCCTTCAGAACTGCCTTAATCCTTCGTGGCATAGATTCAACAAGGTACTGGAAACATTCCTCAGAGAGTTTGGTCCATATTGACATGATAGCATCACGCAGTTGCTGCAGATTTGTCGGCTGCACATCCATGATGCGAATCTCCCGGTCCACCACATCCCAAAGGTGCTCTATTGGATTGAGATCTGGTGAGTGTGGAGGCCACTTGAGTACAGTGAACTCATTGTCATGTTCAAGAAACCAGTCTGAGATGATTCGAGCTTTATGCCATGGCGCGTTATCCTGCTGGAAGTAGCCATCAGAAGATGGGAACACTGTGGTCATAAAGGGATGGACATGGTCAGCAACAATACTCAGGTAGGCTGTGGCGTTGACACGATGCTCAATTGGTACTAAGGGGCCCAAAGTGTGCCAAGAAAATATCCCCCACACCATTACACCACCACCACCAGCCTGAACCGTTGATACAAGGCAGGATGGATCCATGCTTTCATGTTGTTGACGCCAAATTCTGACCCTACCATCCGAATGTCGCAGCAGAAATCGAGACTCATCAGACCAGGTAACGTTTTTCCAATCTTCTATTGTCCAATTTTGGTGAGCCTGTGCGAATTGTAGCCTCAGTTTCCTGTTCTTAGCTGACAGGAGTGGCACCCGGTGTGGTCTTCTGCTGCTGTAGCCCATCTGCCTCAAGGTTCGACGTGTTGTGCGTTCAGAGATGCTCTTCTGCATACCTCGGTTGTAATGAGTGGTTATTTGAGTTACTGTTGCCTTTCTATCAGCTCGAACCAGTCTGGCCATTCTCCTCTGACCTCTGGCATCAGCAAGGCATTTTCGCCCACAGAACTGCCGCTCACTGGATATTTTCTCTTCTTCGGACCATTCTCTGTAAACCCTAGAGATGGTCGTGCATGAAAATCCCAGTAGATCAGCAGTTTCTGAAATACTCAGACCAGCCCGTCTGGCACCAACAACCATGCCACGTTCAAAGTCACTTAAATCACCTTTCTTCCCCATTCTGATGCTCGGTTTGAACTGCAGCAGATCGTCTTGACCACGTCTACATGCCTAAATGCATTGAGTTGCTGCCATGTGATTGGCTGATTAGAAATTTGCGTTAACGAGCAGTTGGACAGGTGTGCCTAATAAAGTGGCCGGTGAGTGTATATATATATATATACAAAGATTTTTTATCAAGGGAGCAACAGGAACTGATAGAGGCTTGAATATATTACATGTAGATTTGTGTTTGTGCGTGTTTCTATATCTGTGAGGACCGTAACGGAGGATGTGAACACGCTGGAGTGGAAGGAGAGTTTTTGGAAAGTGTGGATATGTTGAAGATGTGAAGACATTTTTAGAGAAAATGTTTGAAAACTAAAAAAATTAGGACTGTTTTGCAAAACTGAGGATATTTTGTGATGAAGACGAACACTTTTGAAGAGTCAGGAAACTTTAATAGAATGCAGATCATTTTTTGGGAGTGAGGATATCTTTTATAAAGTGGTGACATGTTTGAAAAGGTTACGGTTACACTTAGGTTTTGAAAGGAGTCAAAAAGACTGAAACATATTTTTTAGAAAGTGGTGACACATTTGGAAAAGTAAAATTTTTTGGAGGACGGTTTTTGTGATCCTCACTTCATCCAAATACCCGTTTGAGGGTGAAGACATGGTTTTTAGTTTAAGGCTAGATTTAAGTTTTAAGGTGAAGACTGTTTTACAAAAATGAGGATATTTTGAGACAGAAACAAACACTTTTGGAAAGTCAGGACACTTGAATCTTATGGAAATTTTTCAAAAATGAAGACACTTCCAGAAAGTCGGTGCAGTTTTTCAGAAGTGATAATTCAGATAATTTTTGGGGGAGTGAGGATTTTTTTTTTAAAGTGATGACCGGTTTGGAAAAGGTTAAGGCTAGATTTAAGTTTTGAAAGGAGTCAAAAAGACCTGTCTAGTTGAAGGTGAAAACGGTTTTACAATATGATATGAGATCAATACAATACAGGACAGAAACTGCTGTGCAACTAGTTATAGTGCAATATGCTATGGAAATACAATGTCAGCACTTTTTGTGCAAATTACATTTGCATTTGTTTCTTTCAAATGTGTTTGAACAATGTTCTTGCAAAAAAAAGGTTTGATAAATAAATACAGATCTTAAAAGCATACATGATCTGTGTAAATATTATTTCTCTGTTGTTAAAAGGACTTGAAAGGACTCGAAACTCAAACGGTAGGACTTCGGACTTGACTTGAGACTTGTTGGTCTTGACTTGGGACTTGACTCGGGTCTTGCCTGTCTTGACTCGGGACTTGAGGGCAAAGACTTGAGACTTACTTGTGACTTGCAAAACAATGACTTGGTCCCACCTCTGGGTTGGCTGTGGAGATAGTAAGTTACCTTGAATGTGATTGGTTGAGAGGGCAGCGGAAAACGTCAGCGCGAGCAGACTGAACGGGGAGAGAAAGTAGGTCTCTCGTCCCTTTTGTGAGCAAAACGGAGCGGTGTGATGTCGAGTTGTTATATGCTATTTTGCGGCGAGAGAAAAGTAACTGAAGTTTAGTGAACAGTGATGTGTGCGGTTGTCTGACCGAGACCCATCCCGGGAACTGTTTGTGTGGATTTGGGAGACAAACTGACTACTCGTCAGTCCCATATGTGGACCCAGCGACGTTACGGAGCGAGCTAGCCAGTCGGTGTTCGTTGCTAGCACAGCAAGACGGGCGAATGGACTGGATGCGGTAAGGGGCTCTCCCCACAGTGAGTCGGGCCGTCTTCTAGTTTAGCGAAGTAACTTTATCAGTACAGTGTAGTGTTGCGTTCATGCGACCATCGAGGAACGCAGAAGGAGTCGTCTGTTGCCGTGTTGTGCTGCCGAGGCGAGCGCACGGTTCTACCGTGAGATGGTGCTAACGGCTAACGGCTAACTAGCCAGTTAGCTAGGAGGGCTGCCGTCCTGACGTTCGCTGCTGCGCTGCGGCGGGAAGCGCGAGACGAAGAGGAGCATTCATTCTTTGTGAGTACAAGCTGGATGTGCGGGCTTCCAAGGGGAGCGAAGAGGGCTGTTTAGGGTCCCAACGTACCCGATAAAGAAACAGGCCTGCAACTGGGGGTTGACTTTCTTTTATTTTTATTGCCGGCTTAGTTATAGGGTTATTGAGCTGTATGCTAAGGTGTTAGTCTGATTAATTTGTGTGTATATGAATGCAGATGCTTGTTAGCCATTGAGGCTTATCACTTTCATTCATTCTAATAATTATTACTCATAATACATTTGTATATATAATTCTATGTACATGTGTGAGTGTGGATTATTCATGTGTGTTTATTCCTGTGGTGTCTAGGCTATGGTAAGTGAAATGTTGAGACAACCTTAAAGGGCTAGTCCACCATTTTAATATAAGTTACTCGGTGACACATTGAGGTGTCTAGACCATGTTAGATTGCCTTAAAGGGGTCATATGCCATATTTGAGCGCCTTAAAGGGGTAGTCAACTTTTTAGTTGGAGTTACCAGATGACACTGTAAGACATTTAGAGGCTTTAGAACATACTTTAAACACATAAAAAGCGAAGTTAACATACTTCAATAGTTTATTGGATACCGAGTTGTATAGAGAACTCAGGAGCGTTGTCCTTGACATTTAAAAAGGATAGATAGCGCTACAGAAGACTTGGTGGTGGAATGAGGAAGTACAGCAAAGTATACAGAGGAAGAGGTTGGTAAAGAAGAAGTGGGATAGTCAGAGAGATGAAGAAATTAGACAAGAGTACAAGGAGATGCAGCGTAAAGCAAAGAGAGAGGTGGCAAAGGAAAAGGTGTATGGTGAGTTGTATGAGAGGTTAGACACTAAGGAAGGAGAAAAGGACTTGTACCGATTGGCTAGACAGAGGTACCGAACTGGGAAGGATGTGCAGCAGGTTAGGGCGATCAAGGATAGAGATGGAAATGTACTGACAAGCGAGGAGAGTGTGCGGAGAAGGGGGAAGGAGTACTTTGAGGGACCGATAAATGAAGAAAAAGAGAGCAAGAGAGAGAGAGAAGGTTGGATGATGTGGGGATAGTGAATCAGGAAGTGCAGTGGATTAGTAAGGAGGAAGTGAGGACAGCTATGAAGAGGATGAAGGAGTGATGACATATCTGTGGAGGCATGGAGGTGTTTAGGAGAGATGGCAGTGGGGTTTTTAACTAGATTGTTTAACACAATCCTGGAAAGTGAGAGGATGCCTGAGGAGTGGAGAAGAAGCATACTGGTACCGATCTTCAAGAACAAGGGCGATGTGCAGAACTGTAACAACTACAGAGGTATAAAGTTGATCAGCCACAGCATGAAGATTTGGGAAAGAGTAATAGAAGCTAGGTTAAGAGGAGGAGAGGTGACGATCAGCGAGCAGCAGTATGGTTTCATGTCATGAAAGAGCACCACAGATGTGATGTTTGCTTTGAGAATGTTGATGGAGAAGTATAGAGGAGGCCAGAAGGAGTTACATTGTGTCTTTGTGGATTTAGAGAAAGCAAATGACAGAATGCTGAGAGAGGAGGTGTGGTATTGTATGAGGAAGTTGGGAGTTGCAGAGAAGTATGTAGGAGTGGTCCAGGATATGTATGAGGGCAGTGTGACAGTGGTGAGGTGTGAGGTTGGAATGAAAGATGGGTTCAAGATGGAGGTGGGATTACATCAAGGACCGGCTCTGAGCCCTTCCTTGTTTGCAATGGTGATGGACAGGTTGACGGACGAGATCAGGCAGGAGTCTCCGTGCACTATGATGTTTGTGGATGACATTGTGATCTGTAGCGAGAGTAGGGTGCAGGTGGAGGAGAGCCTGGAGAGGTGGAGGTATGCACTGGAGAGAAGAGGAATGAAAGTCAGTAGGAGCAAGACGGAATACCTATGCGTTAATGAGAGGGAGGACAGTGGAATGGTGAGGATGCAAGGAGTAGAGGTGACGAAGGAGCATGATTTTAAATACTTGGGGTCAACTGTCCAAAGTAACAGGGAGTGCGGAAGAGAGGTGAAGAAGAGAGGGCAGTCAGGGTGGAGTGGGTGGAGAAGAGTGTCAGGAGTGATGTGTGACAGAAGGGTACCAGCAAGAGTTAGAGGGAAGGTTTACAAGATGGTAGTGAGACCAGCTATGTTGTATGGTTTGGAGACAGTGGTGCTGATGAAAAGACAGGAGGTGAAGGAGCTGGAGGTGGCAGAGATGAAGATGATAAGATTTTCATTGGGAGTGATGAAGAAGGACAGGATTAGGAACGAGTATATTAGAGGGACAGCTCAGGTTGGACGGTTTGGAGACAAAGCAAGAGAGGCAAGACTGAGATGGTTTGGACATGTGTGGAGGAGAGATGCTGGGTATATTGGGAGAAGGATGCTGAATGTGGAGCTGCCAGGGAAGAGGAGAAGAGGAAGGCCATGTGGTGAGGGAAGACATGCAGGTGGTTGGCATTGCAGATGAAGATGCAGAGGACAGGAAGAGATGGAAGCGGATGATCCACTGTGGCGACCCCTAACGGGGGCAGCCGAAAGAAAATGAAGAAGACAGAACATGAGATTTCTTTGGTATTTATGTGCAGGTCTATTTTCCCATGTCAGCTTAAACGATGCCAGAATCTTCTTTTGTTTTGTTTTTTAAGGAAGGCAAATATTCCTTTTTTTTTCTTGCTCTTGAAATGCATTGCATCTTAAATCTCTATGCTGGACTTTCTTGGTTAAATTCATTCACTGGTGTAAAAACAACTGTCTTATAAAGACATGGCCATTTTGAGAATTGTGGCCATCAAGAAATTGTCAGCAAAGAAAACCTTTCAGAAATGTAGGGAGCATCCTGAAGAATGCACATGCAATTTAAGTTGAATATTATTTTTTGAAAGCTATCCAAATAATGACTGGAGGAATGACTGGAAAGGTCTTTTATTTCATCTCACCACTCCGAACTGATTATCATCATCATCATCTTCATCAGAGACTGATTATCATCATCATCATCAGACGCTGATTATCATCATCATTCATCTTGCTGTTGTTGGCAAAATTTAACCATACTTTTAACTTCACCTCATCAACTTCATTTGGTAATTTTCATGAGTGTATTTGTAAAGTTTCAACAAAGAGATGAACATATTCAACCACTTGAGTCATTACACGGTGTTGTAGTAAGTTCTTGCTTTGAATTATAATCAAACACATCATATCAGAAGTAAGATGGAGCCTCGATGAGGAGGCTGAAGATCAACAATGGAGATAAGGTGAAGATCAGCACAAGACTAACATGTGAGCAGCTCTTCTGAATTAACTTTTATTTCTCTGAGTGTGCCGACCAATCAGTCAGGGACACTGTTTTTACACTGACATTTAACTCTACTTTGTTTTATTTCTTTATCTTTATAGAGTCCCCTCAGACAATCGCCACCTCAACATGGTGGGGGGTTTGGGTTTCCCAGTGACCCTGGGAGCTGTGTTGCCAGGGGCAATAGCTCCTGCTAGGGTCTCCCAAGGCAACTTGGCCCCAGGGGAGGGGCCAGACTAAGAACGATTCCCAAGAAACCCAGTGAAGTTACAACAGCAGAGCTACAAACACCTCGTCCTGAAAAGGGAAACCGAGGCCCCCTCATGGAGCCAAACCTGGGAAGGGAGCTCGCCAGTGAGCGTCTGGTGGCCGGGCCTTGGCCCATGGGGCCCAGTCAGGCCCAGCCCAAAAAAACAACTAGACCACCCCATGGACCCAGCATTTGGGTAGGGCGCAATGCAGGCCGGGCGGCAGACAAAGGCAGGGACCGGGGCACGCCAACTTCCGGCATCGCAAACTGGTCCAGGAGGACCAACTGGGAGGAGACCCCTGGGTAGACCCAGAACTCGCTCGAGGGACTACACGTCCATTCTGGTCTGGGAACGCCTTGGGATCCCCAGGAGGAGCTGGAGAGCGTCGCTGGGGAGAGGGATGTTGGGAGTGCCCTACTTAGCTTGCTGCCACCACGACCCGACCCCGGAGAAGTGGCTGATGATGATGAGAGATCTTTCTGTTGTCGTTCATATGTTACATCAAATATCTTCTAAAAGGCTTCCCAATAGCATTAGGTTAGGAAGAGAGAGCATGAAAAAAATAATAAAACAACATTCACATGCAGTTCAAATGCTTTCAAAGTCAGCAAATGATGAGAACATGGAGAAGGATGCAACATGATTTGCTTGATGGAGTAACACGGACATCTTTCACGTCTACGTGAGACTGCATACACATTACTTTATGGGTGTCTGTAAGACTCAATGTATCTACTGGGCTCCAAGACATGGAAAGTTTAGGAATTTGACTTTTAAGATGCTTCTCTGGGATTTTTCAAACCAATCTTATATAGTTCAGCACTGTAGTCTCAGATAGACAGAGGGAATGTGTATCTGGCTGTCGTCAGAATAATTAGTCTTGTGACAAGTCACAGGTTACAGCAAATAAATGTGAAACTGACTTTACATGACACAAAACCTGCTCTTTTGCACAAAGACAATGTATCGACAGTAATGACAAGGTGGCATTAACACTTTTGTTGCCCTTCGCAAATCCTATACCTAATTCCAGATTGAGCATGATGGTGCTCGTAAATCGATGGCAACAGAAGGCACTAGAGCAAAGATCACAGAAGATGAATCAGTTCACCTGGACACAACGTTTATGGAGAGAAACGTTTCATCATCATGGTCTAAGTGACCTCTTCATTCTCACCTGACTGCAGGTGTCCCCACCCTTATAAACAATACAGTGGTATAACCACCCAAATCAACGACCTGTTTCATATGCAAATTGCCTTCAGTTGAGCCTGAAGAGGTCACTTAGATCAAATCAATTTTATTTGTATGGCCCAATATCACAAATTACAAATTTGTCTCAGTGGGCTTAACAGCAACACAACATCCTGTCCTTAGACCCTCTCATCGGATAAGGAACAACTCCCTAAAAAAACCCTTTAACAGGGAGAAAAAATAGGAAGAAAGCTCAGGGAGAGCAAGAGAGGAGGATCTCTCTCCCAAGACGGACAGCGTGCAATGGATGTTGTGTTCACGCAATTTACATAATACAACATCGAAAGAGGACAACAGAATTATAATGGACATACAATTTATGAAGAACATGATGCACAGGATGCCAAGCAGTGTCCACATGCCAACGGAGCAGTCCAGGACCCAAGCCACGCGACCATCATCATCATGTAATAAAAGAAAAACTTATGTGAGGAGAGGAAGGGCAGGCAGCATCCAAATGGCGGCCACCATCACCACGGAGACCTGGGAGGAGAACCGACTGCACATGCATGTAAGAGAGACTCACATGACACCATTCACACACAGAGAAAGAAAAAGGAGAAGACATCATTCAGAGAGAGAGAAAAGACATGTTAGAGAAGAGAACAGTTTGCAATAGTCATTAGCCATAATCAATTAAGTCATCAATTAATCATAATCTATACTCTGTAATCTATAGTCGATAATCTCGTCGGCAGAACAGTGGTTGGTAAATGCATTGAGACAGAAGCCGGCCCACCATCCAGTACAGGTTGTGAAGCACCCAACTTAAAGGAAACTAATTGTAAACTAAGGCAAACAGACGAGTTTTAAGTTTGGATTTAAAGGACTCAACAGACTCTGATGGTCTTATGGCAGCAGGCAGGTTATTCCACAACACTGGAGCCCGATAGGAAAAGGCCCTGCTGCCCCCAGCTGACTTCTTCTTAACTTTGGGTACACACAGGAGCCCTGTAGATGATGATAAAACGTTTCTTTCAATAAACGGTGTGTGCAGGTGACCTGATTTAACCTTTCTGTGATTTCCTCCCCTTGATTACTGAGCATGCATCAAGACTACAGCAAAGACGTTCAGCATGACCAGTTTCACATCAGATCTATGGCATAATTCCAATATTGGAATTGCTGGTCTTCAAAATCAGAACCAGAATCAGAAATACTTGTTTCATCCCCGAGTGGAACTTAGTTCCCTTTACAGACACTCACGCTCTCACAAGAAAAACAAACAAGACACAAGACAACAAGAGGATAGAAAGGAATAGAAACAAGAAAAGCAGAAATAAAGGGAAATAGAAGATAAAATAAGAAACAAGAACAAAATATATAAGCATACTATGTGCACCATGCGCCGGCATATAACACCCTACCTACGCTGCACACTGCAGCACGAAACAAACACAAACAAACACCGGCCATCTTATGAGAACGACCACACGGGTAGCTCTTGCAAGTCAATGAAAATGACTCAACAGAGCATTTAGTGATGCTCGAGAACCTCTACTGGTCAAACAAGGTAGTGAGTAATGTTCCACCGGGCAAACAGCGAACCCTAGCGCTAACCCTACTCATAACCTTAACCCCAAACGTAACCCCTGCCTAACCTTAACCCCAAACGTAACCCCTACCTAACCTTAACCCCAAACGTAACCCCTGCCTAACCTTAACCCCAAACGTAACCCCTACCTAACCTTAACCCTAAACATAACCCCTACCTAACCTTAACCCCAAACGTAACCCCTACCTAAGCTTAACCCCAAATGTAACCCCTACCTAACCTTAACCCCAAACGTAACCCCTGCCTAACCTTAACCCCAAACGTAACCCCTGCCTAACCTTAACCCCAAACGTAACCCCTACCTAACCTTAACCCCAAACGTAACCCATACCTAACCTTAACCCCAAACGTAACCCCTACCTAACCTTAACCCCAAACGTAACCCATACCTAACCTTAACCCCAAACGTAACCCCTACCTAAGCTTAACCCCAAACGTAACCCCTACCTAAGCTTAACCCCAAACGTAACCCCTGCCTAACCTTAACCCCAAACGTAACCCCTGCCTAACCTTAACCCCAAACGTAACCCCTGCCTAACCTTAACCTCAAACGTAACCCCTACCTAACTCTAACCCCAAATGTAACCCCTGCCTAACCTTAACCCCAAACGTAACCCCTGCCTAACCTTAACCCCAAACGTAACCCCTACCTAACCTTAACCCCAAACGTAACCCCTTAATAACCTTAACCCCAAATGTAACCCCTACCTAACCTTAACCCCAAACGTAACCCCTGCCTAACCTTAACCCCAAAAGTAACCCCTGCCTAACCTTAACCCCAAACGTAACCCCTTAATAACCTTAACCCCAAACGTAACTCCTAGCTAACCTTAACCTCAAACGTAACCCCTACCTAACTCTAACCCCAAATGTAACCCCTGCCTAACCTTAACCCCTAACTAACCTTAACCCCAAACGTAACCCCTGCCTAACCTTAACCCCAAATGTAACTCCTACCTAACCTTAACCCCAAATGTAACTCCTACCTAACCTTAACCCCAAATGTAACCCCTACCTAACCTTAACCCCAAACGTAACCCCTGCCTAACCTTAACCCCAAAAGTAACCCCTGCCTAACCTTAACCCCAAACGTAACTCCTACCTAACCTTAACCTCAAACGTAACCCCTACCTAACTCTAACCCCAAATGTAACCCCTGCCTAACCTTAACCCCTAACTAACCTTAACCCCAAACGTAACCCCTGCCTAACCTTAACCCCAAACGTAACCCCTACCTAACCTTAACCCCAAACGTAACACCTACCTAACCTTAACCCCAAACGTAACCCCTACCTAACCTTAACCCCAAACGTAACACCTACCTAACCTTAACCCCAAACGTAACACCTACCTAACCTTAACCCCAAACTTAACTCCTACCTAACCTTAACACCAAATGTAACTCCTACCTAACCTTAACCCCAAACGTAACCCCTGCCTAACCTTAACCCCAAATGTAACTCCTACCTAACCTTATCCCAAATGTAACCCCTACCTAACCTTAACCCCTACCTAACCTTAACCCCATACCTAACCTTAACCCCTACCTAACCTTAACCCCAAACTTAACACCTGCCTAACCTTAACCCCAAACGTAACCCCTACCTAACCTTAACCCCAAACATAAACACTGTTACTGTATTTGCCATTACTATGAGTCTACTCACTCAATATGGCAGCTTACAAGAGGAACAGCCTGCCTCCTTCATGGCCTAGCAAATAATCACGGAGAAAAGGCAGCCTCCTACAGGGCCTAGCCATAAAGCACTGTGGGTATATTTTTTTTGCAGACTTTTATCAGTTCTGTTTTGCTGCTCCAATCCTTTTTTTGTTTTTGTTTTTTGCATCAATTCAGAAATGGATCACATTGCAGTATCCATACTAAAAGAAGCAGCAATTCAAATGGTTTGATTCTTTGAGAGGAAAGCCCAACCGGCTGGTTAATGGAGGCCTCAGTTGGACCAGTCATGAAAATAAATATGCATTGAACTGTACTACCATGTCACTTTGGGTACATATTTGCTTATAGATGTGAAAATCACATACTATATGTATTGAAATACTTTTAATTTCTTGCTGTAAGCCAACAGTCCTGTTTTTCTCCATCTAAGGTCTCAATAACTAATCTGCCACTCCTCTCTTAACACCCCTCTTTCACTCTCCTTTCATTGTCTCCATCCTGGTGGCAGATGCATGAGGCCCGGGGCAGATCCTCACTCGACGTGAGGCAAAGCGTCTTTGTT
This sequence comes from Lampris incognitus, assembly GCF_029633865.1. Taxonomy (NCBI): domain Eukaryota; kingdom Metazoa; phylum Chordata; class Actinopteri; order Lampriformes; family Lampridae; genus Lampris; species Lampris incognitus. The sequence goes on along the minus strand of NC_079223.1, from coordinate 52,359,512 downwards.
GCATCTCATTCTTCTGTCCCCCATGGCGGCAATGAAGGGCCATGGGTGTGACACCCCCTGGATTGTGAATAAACTGGCTTTGTTCCCAGCACCACCCTTTATTCTTCCACTCCATCGTCTACTGGGTCTGAGATAAAGCACAGGATGAAGTACTACATTAAATCAAATCATTTCTTTTGGTGGTTCACAAATTTTTGTTTTTTTGTCTAACGTGTGTAATCTCAACCTGTCAATCAGTCAAAATTCTGAGACCTGAAGATGACAAGGAAAAACTGACTGACACTTGAAGTTGTTTTTTTAAATTCATGAGGGCTTCATTGTTTTTATTTGATAACGGTAAAAAACCAGTAACTGACTTTTTGCCCCACTAACAGTCTGAAACTCACATGTACTAGTTACCTGACAGGAGAGTAATAACAATCATGGGTGAGTTTTGCGATCATTTGACAAAATATTGGCAAAGTGTGTTGACTTCAGCAGGATTGTGGATGGAAAATATTCTACCACGGCATGCAATCATCTTGTACTCAGATCTGCGTACTTTGCTGCTGCTGTGGCCCAACACACGGCGAGGTGCCGGCACCATCAATCATGCTGGCACTACGCCAGCACGTGGATTACGTATTTAACATTAGTCTCATCAGCACTGTCTTTCCACATCATTTCAGAGCTCTACCATGATTCCTTGGACTAATTTGATGGTAATGAACCCATCGACTAACAGCGCTTGATGAACACAGTGATAAATTGTCTTCGACTGTGTTTGGACAGGCCACATCTGAACCTATTTGATGATTCGGAGCCCTCTTTCTGTGAAACGTGTGGAGAAGCTATGTGGTTCTGGGCTGGATGCTGTGGAAGAGGGATGGTTTAGCCATATTTGTAAAATGGCTGAATTAATTTTTCCACATTACAGCTGTTTAAGATCCCTTTAATCCCTCTGCATATCAGAGATGGTTAACGTCATGTACAGCCCCTCTCAATAGGTGGTACAACGTCTGAGGATGAGTAGATGGGGATATTGGCCAGGGGTCTATTTGAACTGGTATTTCTTCTCTTAAGTACTGCTATTTTCTTCTTTTTTTGTTTTGTTGTTAATATGTAGGTTGGACTTGGTTTATTTCTTTTGGAAGCCCTCATCTAACGATATAACATGGGTCTACCTTGACAGAATTGGTGCATCTGGTGGGACAAGGACCATTACATTATAGGCAGTACTGTCAAGAGTCTAGCTACGCCCTCAAAATTACCACTTAAAATATTTATATCAGGGGAAAAACGCAGGACGGAGGTCCAGAAGCAGGGACACTATCATTATTATTTCAACATCCATAAATATTGTTTTTTTTAACATTCCTATGAATTTTATTTCTGCTTGTTCTATTTCCATACCAAGCAACGTAGACTATCCTTGCTCACAGTAACACGTGCTTACACTCGTATAGCTCCTCATTTCATGCTTGCTTTGTTTCGTATCTGGTGTACTGCTACATACTTGTAATACTCTAGCTATGATTATTTGCATTTTTAACTTGCATCAATTCATCAAGTCTGTAATGTGTTGGTCAAGTAAAAAAAGGTTATAATTAGGTTATAATCCTCTGTTACCAGCCACAACTTACAGGGTGCAAACAAACACCCTTTTCATTCTGAGATGTATGACTGTAAGCCTCTTAAACAATAACAAAACAAACGTCTCTGACGGGTAAAAGTAAATTGACCTCAGGATAAATGAATGTTAATCTGTGTGAAGAATGGATGGAATTGTTCTGCTGCACCATCTCAGTTTGATGACTCCAGCGATAGTAGGCCTAATATATGCATGTAGACCTAATGTATGTAGGCCCCTAGATTGTAATTTTGAGTCAAATGCTCACAGTTGAATAAGGTTCATTGAGTCGTATTTTAAGCAAGATGAGGAATTTCTCAATTGTAAGTGCCAATTAGCTGTTGGGTTAAGCTAATTCTGTTTTATAAAAGTCCTATGAAATTCAGCCTCCCTATACCTGATGCGCTAGCACCACCTCTACATTAGCTGCTGGGTAGTAAGGTGTGGAACATTAATATATCTATAATGTCACTACAGTATATTTTGTTATCACTATGACCACTCAATGTTTCCAGTTGGATGTCTGGCATCTGTCCATGATGGCCATAAAGACAAGATGGTAGATTTATAGCCACTGACAGTGCACAAAAAACAAAAAAAAACAAAAAAACAAAAATGGGACACCAAGTTCATATCCAATAACAAGTAGTGTGTTGTCCAATATAGGTGTGGATGAAAGGCCATTTTATTAAATAGTGAGCCTGGATTGAAAGCAAAAGATGTTCACAAGAATGTTTTTGCAAGTGCAAGTCAAGTCTAAAGTCTTTGATCTAAAGTCCAAATAGAGTCTCAAGTCTTTGAGCTAGAGTTCAAGTCAAGTCTCAAGTCTTTGAGCTAGAGTCCAAGTCAAGTCTCAAGTCTTTGGTCATAAGTCCAAGTCAAGTTTCAAGTCTCTCGTGGTTGTAATGAGCATTTTATCAACTGCTGCGTGCCATCCAGTCTGCTTAGAACACTGCATTGCTATGAATACAAAGCAAGCACTGCATTATCATCACTCCTTTATCTATTAGCATACAGTGTCAGCATTGATTAGTTATTTGGAATTTGATCACTTTAAAGAGGCTATTGCAATGCAATATGAAAAAAAACACGCATTGGAAGCTTTCCTTTAAAGTTAATAACTGTGTTTTGCAACATTCTTGTTATTTTTGTTCTGCACACACAGGATACATGGTGTTGTTCATCTGTGTTAAGCATCAGCTATCAAAGAGCATCAATTATCAGTAATTTACTTATTGGCTGGATAGCACAACCTTCTCATACTTGACATTTGTCAGTGTTTAAGTTCTGAAGAACAATTCTGAATTGAAAGTGAACTGACCCCAACCATGGTGCAACAAAAACTGATGACAGATAATTTGCCAAGGACAAAGTATTTAACAATAACAATAATAATAATAATAATAATAATAATATAAATCAAAGTAAAACAATTACAACAGTAAAGTCTGCAATAAGATAAGACTGGTTGACCTTCTCCTTCTCTTAGTACACTGAGTATGGAGCACAAAACATGGTTACATTTCAAATGTTGACATTTCAAATGGCTACATTTCAAATGGCTACATTTCGGAATGGTTACATTTCAAATGGCTACATTTCAAATGGTTACATTTCGGAATGGTTACATTTCAAAAAGATGAAGTGACTAAATACCCTCTCCATTGGTGTACTGGTGGCCACAAGATAGAGCCTTGGGAAGACCTTTTCATGCCGTTTCCAGAAATCCAGGCAGTCCACTTCTTCATCAGAGGACACCTGGATGTAGCGAATGAGCTCAGCCTTGACAGTTGAGCCATGTGTTATGTCTGCACACATCGACAGTGCTGCATTTGATTTGGCGCTGTTCGATTGCGCTGGGATCGATTGGTGATGCCTGCGGGCTCTGGGTCGTTTGATCGGGTCTGCCTGTGATGCTGAGTCAGTCAAAATAAACAATGCAACGTAGAGGTTGTGTCGAGCGACAGCGCTGTGTCCTGACGTGATTTCTAAACACAATATTGGCGACGAGGATGGCTGATATCTCTCTCCCACCACCTGCCCCCTTCCTGGCATTACCTGGCGAGCCTCCGGTACCATGGACTCGCTGGCTACATAGTTTTGAAAATTACCTCAAAGCCTCAGGGCTCGACGACGTGAGCCAGGCTAGGAAAACGGCTCTGTTGCTACACTGCTTGGGAGCAGAGGGTCATCGTGTGCTCGGGACTCTGGGGAACGTCACAAACTTTGACGAAGCTGTGGGACTTATGAGCACCCATTTCGCTGCTCCACAGAGCGCCCTCCTTCGGCGATTTATATTCCGTCAGCGACACCAACTGCCTGGTGAGTCTGTGCGGCAGTACGTAGCTAATTTGCCAGGGCTAGCTAGCTCATGCAAGCTTGGCGCGCTTCAGGACGACATGGTTCGCGACCAGCTAATCGAACACACCAACAACGCAAAGGTGCGTGAGACTCTCCTGTTGGAAAAAGACGATCTGCTGCTGTCCAGAGCAATTACCATCGCACTACAGGTTGAGGGAGCAGCTGAGTGTGCTGCTATGCTAAATACACAGCAAGTGGCCACCTCCAGTCAAGCTGCCAACGACTCCTCCCTCTACTCACGGCTGCCCCTCGGGACGCAACCCAGCCAGAGCGAGGCGGACGCCGACTCCACTGGGGACGTCTTGCAACTGCAACGACGGCGTTCTCGGCCCCGCCCTAAACAGACATGCCGTAGCTGCGGTAAGCACAATCACTTTGCCAATGTCTGTCGATCTTCCCCGGCTGGGTCAGAGGGCCACACCCCCCAGTCTTCAACCGCCGTCATTCACAAGGTGAGCTCTGGGCCAGTGTCATTCAAATCATGCACAGTCAACATTAATGATGTGTGCATCCCCCTGCTGTTGGACACCGGTGCAGGTGTCTCTCTCCTGAATGTTGATACCTACAGTCAATTTTTCGGTTCACTGCCACTGTCCGCACCCTCAGCTGTCCTCTGTGGGTATGGTGACGCCAAAATCGATCTGATTGGCTCTCTCCAAGTGACTGTCCGCAATGGAACCAAGCTGGTGCCCAATGCAATTTTTCATGTGGCACGCCGTGGGGCCAACCTGATGGGCCTGGACCTGTTCTCCGCTCTGGGGTTCTCCCTCTTAGACACAAGGGGGGCAGCAATCCTGACTGTTGCCACGCCTTGGCAGCAGAAGTGGCCATCGCTGTTTATGGGGCTACGCTGCCTCTCTGCCTTCACCCATCAACCTCTCCTCAACCCTGCTGTGAAATCTGTCATCCAACCACTGCGCCGCATCCCGTTGGCTCTCCGTGATGGGGTCTCCGCCGAGCTGCAACAACTGCTGGAAGCTGGCATCATTGAACCAGTGGACGCGTCACCTTGGGTCTCAAACCTCGTGGTGGCTAAGAAGAAGTCGGGGGGCCTGCGTGTCTGCGTCGATCTACGTGCAGTAAATAAGGCAGTGGTCCCTGATAAGTATCCACTGCCCACCTCAGAAGAACTCACTGCTCAGTTCTATGGCTCTGAGGTGTTCTCCAAGCTCGACCTCAGACAGGGGTACTTACAGTTGCCCCTCCACCCCAGCAGCCAAAACCTCACAGCCTTTGTGACACATGCAGGAGTGTTTCGCTACACCAGGATGCCTTTCGGTCTCAGCTCCGCCCCTAGCTGCTTCCAGAAAATCATGGTCTCCGTGCTGGCTGGCATACCACACGTGGCCATTTATCTGGACGATATAGTGGTACATGGGCCCACCAGTGAAATCTATGACAAGCGCCTCAACATGGTCTTCGCAGCCCTGTCCAAGCCCAAGCTAACTCTCAATGCTGAGAAATGTGTCTTCTCTGTGCCAGCCATCGAGTTCGTGGGGTTCCGGCTGTCGGCGAGCGGTGTAACTCCACTACAATCCAACGTGGACGCCATTCAGGCCATCCCTGAGCCCAGCTCGGCCACCCAGGTCGCCTCCTTCCTGGGTATGACAAGTTACTACCTGAGGTTTCTTCCCCAGTACTCTGCGACCACAGCCCCCCTGCGCCAGCTGCTGCGTAAGGACGAGCCATGGGTGTGGTCAAAGGCATGCAGTGACGCTGTGCGTGATCTCAAGACTCAACTGACTTCACCACCAGTGTTGGCTCACTTCGACATTCCCAGCTCCACCTTTGTGACCTGTGACGCATCAGCCACAGCGGTAGGGACTGTGCTGTCTCAAACCCAGAACAGTGTGGAGAAGCCCATCGCCTTCACCTCCCGTGCCCTCAACCTGACCGAGCAGCGGTACTCCGTGGGTGAACGTGAGGCATTAGCCTGTATCTGGGCTTGTGAAAGGTGGCACCTCTACCTCTATGGCCGCTCCTTCACCCTCAGGACAGATCACCAGGCCCTGACAGCGCTGCTGTCCACATCGGGGACAGGCCACAAACCCCTGAGGCTGCACCGCTGGTCTGACCGCCTCCACCAGTACAACTTCAGCCTGCAGTTCACCCCAGGCAGAGACAATGTTGTCGCCGACCTGCTCTCTCGCTCTGTCTCCACCCCAGCTCCACAGACGGACACTGACTGTGTGGAAAAGGACATTGTCCAAATGCTACACACACCCCTCCAGGCCACTGTCTCTCTGCAGGAGCTGAGGGCAGCCTCCGAACAGGACCCTGTCCTCTCCCAGCTCCGCACCTACATCCAGAACGGCTGGCCTCACAAGGTCCCAGAGGAGCTGGCTGCGTTCGCCCGAGTCAGACAGGAGCTCTCCTGCTGGAACGACACCTGCGTGGCACGTGGGTTTTGCACAGTGGTCCCAGCTGCTCTCCGTGCACGTGTTTTGAATATGGCGCATGAAGGCCACCTGGGCATTGTGAAACTGAAACAGCGCTGCCGAGACCTGGTGTGGTGGCCGGGGATAGACAGAGATATTGAGGCTCTGGTGAAGGACTGTTCTGCCTGCCTTGTGAGTGGCAAGACTGGCCACCAGGCTCCCCCAGCCCTGCAACCTCTCGCCTGGCCCTCTCAGCCCTGGGAACACCTGCAGTTGGACATTTGTGGTGAGATCCATGGAGTTCCCCACCACCAACGCTTCATGGTGGTCGCCTACGATCTACACTCAAAATGGCCTGAACTCACCACTTCCGGCACTGTGACCTCACAGATCATCATCGACTTCCTGGACTCTCTCTTCTCTCGCTGGGGCCTCCCAAAGACCATCACCACTGACAACGGCCCTCAGCTGGTCTCTGCTTAGTTCACTGCTTATCTCAAAAACAAGGGTATCCGTCATATACGCACTGCGTACTACCACCCCCAGGCCAATGGCGGCGTTGAACGTTTTCACCAGTCACTGAAGAACGGCCTCAGAGCACACATGGCCCAAGGGCGCTCTTTCACGCAGGCCATCCGTCACACTCTGCTGCACTATCGAGCCACACAGCACTCGACCACAGGCGTCTCCCCAGCCTCTCTCATGCTAGGCCGGGAACTGTGCATGCCCCTTGACAGGCTCCGCCCCTCCACACTCCAGGCACCTCCCTCTGGGGTCAGAGCCTCAGCCTTGCCCTGGCGCTTTGTCAGATTGTCATATTGACTTTTGGTAGCCAGATGCGTCACATCTTGTCTCGAGCTTTCCTTACTGTCTGTAAGATGGTTTTATTAAAATATTGTTCGAGCCCAGTCTGTCTCCACTGTCTAAATTTGGGTCCTCAATTCCTGCTCCCGGCGTGACAACAGGCCTGTGTATTCATTTGTACTACCATGTACCCTGACCCCCCCCCCCCTTCAGCGATGTGTTGGCATAAGGCAGTGGTAATTCTACGTGTGCAGGTTTTCAGCTAAACCAAGCTCTACACTGACTAAATTGACAACTAGAATAGCCATTAGAACGGTAATCGAACCTGTGGCGGGATGCAGCCATGCTGTGCTGCCTGGCCTCAGTGTATGTTGTTTAGCCTTCCACAAACTGTGTACACTTTTGAACACATTCACATTCTAGATGTATCATTTTACACAACCAACCACTTCTCACATGACAGAGAGTACATGTCAGCTATGGCTTGTGAGCACGCCTAAAATGGCTCGTGCTCGACTTTGAAGCCAGCAGATAATAAGTCATATAGTATTTACAATGCCAGCATATTTAACCACATACTCGCCACATCAGTAGTCCTTATAGTTAATAAGACATACCGACACTGATAACACAAATTCATATCCACACGCCCTCCCGCACTCCCAGACCCTCTTCTGCACTCCAACTCACTAGACCTCCATGGGGTCTCGAGCCTTCTGCCCCCCCCCCCCCCGCCTATGGACCTCTCTCCCACGAAACAGTCACAACACAAACTGGCATATTCAGGCTGATCCACGCTACCCTGAGTTTAGAGCAGATGAGGATTTGCTACTTGTCTGTTGTGTTAACTTTTTGTCGTCCGCCCTGCTTGTTTTGCTTTATGCTGTCTGATACAGTGCTGCTGGTTTGTTTTTTTTTTGTTTTTTTTTATTGTGTGCTGTAAAGTGTCGAGTGCTCTGAAAGGCGCCCACAAATAAAATGTATTATTATTAGTAGTAGTAGTAGTAGCGGTAGTATTAGCATTATTGTTATTATTATTACAATAAAATGAAATGTAATAACAGGTAAGATATTGTCAGCAGGATGCAGGTGTGTGTGTGTGTCGGTGACGGTGCCGTGAATGCTGTCATACAGATGTGTCTGCTGACGCCTGTCCAGATGATGAGAGAACCGCAGCAAGACTGACATACGCGCACGGGCGCTCATACATACACATGGAAACAGACACACACACACACACACTCACACACAACACGTTAACTCGCATGCACTCACCCTCTCACACACACACATGCCTGGCTGCAGTGCAGCGGTGTTCCCGCCACATGCTGCCAGACTGATGCTCTGTTTCACTACAGTCACTACCAGCAGAGATGACCGGGAAACTGCTACATTATGAGAAGCTTCTAATCATTTACGCTCCTGTAATTGGATTACCATGACAACGAGCTCCCATCTAACACACCTACCAGCTGGCTCACACCTAACACACCTACCAGCTAGCTCCCACCTAACACACCTACCAGCTAGCTCCCACCTAACACACCTACCAGCTAGCTCCCACCTAACACACCTACCAGCTAGCTCCCACCTAACACACCTACCAGCTGGCTCACACCTAACACACCTACCAGCTAGCTCCCACCTAACACACCTACCAGCTAGCTCCCACCTAACACACCTACCAGCTGGCTCACACCTAACACACCTACCAGCTAGCTCCCACCTAACACACCACACACACCTACCAGCTAGCTCCCATCTAACACACCACACACACCTACCAGCTAGCTCTCACCTAACACACCTACCAGCTAGCTCACATCTAACACACCTACCAGCTGGCTCACACCTAACACACCTACCAGCTAGCTCCCACCTAACACACCACACACACCTACCAGCTAGCTCCCACCTAACACACCACACACACCTACCAGATAGCTCTCACCTAACACACCTACCAGCTAGCTCACATCTAACACACCTACCAGCTAGCTCCCACCTAACACACCACACACACCTACCAGCTAGCTCTCACCTAACACACCTACCAGCTAGCTCACACCTAACACACCTACCAGCTGGCTCACACCTAACACACCTACCAGCTAGCTCCCACCTAACACACCACACACACCTACCAGCTAGCTCCCATCTAACACACCTACCAGCTAGCTCACAGCTAACACACCACACACACCTACCAGCTAGCTCACAGCTAACACACCACACACCTACCAGCTAGCTCCCACCTAACACACCACACACACCTACCAGCTAGCTCCCACCTAACACGCCTACCAGCTGGCTCCCTCCAAACACACTTGCCAGGCTGCTGATACACACACACACACACACTGGCACAGTAACATGATGTTAGCCAGTGCTTGTCTGCATGTTCGTGTGTGTGTGTGTGTGTGTGCAAGCTTGTGTCCTTGCATACACTGGATTTTCCAGAAAACATCATTAGTCAGTCTGTATGTTTCTCGATAGAAAATAAGCATTATACGAATTGACCTGCAGGCAAAGAAAAATTAACAAGCTTTTCCATTAACCCTTCTGTCTGCCCCAGCCAGCTGACCTGGGTGGTCAACAGAATTACACCTGCCCCAGGAAAAAACACACCATAAGCAGAGAGAGATGAAACAGAGAAGGCTTAAATAAACCACCATCTCTGCATTTAAAAGTGACGTCAACACGGAATGGCGTGCACTGAGTGGAGGAGATGGTTCTTGTAAAAGCTCATGTCAAATGTTGATATCAAATATTTGTGTGCGCATGCATGTATTTTTTGTCAACATAATCTCGAAAGTTATAAGAAACAATTTTCCATAAAATACTTTGCATTCGGTATTTTCGCACAGTTGGGATTTTGCAGAATTGTTATGAGAAAAAAACCTGGTTATCTTTTATCCTGTTGATATTGTGAATCTTCATCATACCTGGATGAAGGGTGTGATGGTCTTACTGTGATTTTACTCTTTTATGTTTTTAATTCTGACTGCGCACAACATCACTATCATCCCAAAGATTAATTGGTACATTATTTAATCTAAATTGTTTTTTTTCTGTTCCTGGATCTTTTCCCTTCCACATCAGCGCCCAAACATCTCCATACATGCTATGCACTTCCACTGCCCAAGATCAGACCTGTAGCTAAGACCAGACCTGTAACTAAGACCGGAGTCGCTGACTGGGCGGATGGAGGTGTGGGAGCGTTTGTTCTGATCTCTACGGTGTGAGCGACTTTCAGCCTTTTCCTATCTTTATCTTTTTTCTTTTTTTGTGCATTGTAGGGTTTGCTTATTTGGTGTGTATTTAAGGAGATTTCAGGGGATTTGTGTGTGTGTGTGTGTGTGTTTGTAGGCATGCTAAACACCGGGATGGATCTGTCCAAACTGACCAGGAAGCCAGAGCTGGGCTTTTTTCCAAGTCTGGATGGATTTGCTGGACCCTGATTAAATGTGATGGACTGTAAATATGTGGACTTGTACACAGTTAAAGGAAAAACTGTGTATAATTGTTGTGTGAAAGCACTGAACATGTAAACGGTAGGCGAGTTGACATAGTGTGGACGCAAGAACTAGATGTGGGAAGTGGGGTTAAACCAGTATGGAAGGTTTTACATAAACCACCTCTAAAGAAAAGGACTGGTGAATTATAATGGAGGATTCTACATGGTGCCATTGCAGTGAATAGTTTTATCTTTGTGATCAACCCCCCAGATTCAAATAAATGTCCATTTTGTGGAGAACTAGGGACTATTTTTTTAATTGTTTTTACAGATGCAAAAGCAAGCAAGCAAGAAGCAAAATTTTATTGGTATAGCACTTTTAAAAGCATACAGTTACAAAGTGATTTACACTACTATTAGTATTACTACTACTTTCGGCTGTTCCCGTTAGGGGGCGCCACAGCGGATCATCTGTTTCCATCTCTTCCTGTCCTCTGCATCTTCCTCTGTCACACCAGCCACCTGCATGTCCTCCCTCACCACATCCATACACCTCCTCTTTGGCCTTCCTCTTCTCCTCTTCCCTGGCAGCTCCATATTCAGCATCCTTCTCCCAATATACCCAGCATCTCTCCTCCACACATGTCCAAGCCATCTCAATCTTGCCTCTCTTGCTTTGTCTCCAAACCGTCCAACCTGAGCTGTCCCTCTAATATACTCGTTCCTAATCCTGTCCTTCTTCATCACTCCCAATGAAAATCTTGTCATCTTCAACTCTGCCACCTCCAGCTCCTCCTCCTGTCTTTTCATCAGTGCCACTGTCTCCAAACCATATAACATAGCTGCTCTCACTACCATCTTGTAAACCTTCCCTTTAACTCTTGCTGGTACCCTTCTGTCACAAATCACTCCTGACACTCTTCTCCACCCACTCCACCCTGCCTGCACTCTCTTCTTCACCTCTCTACTGCACTCCCTGTTACTTTGGACAGTTGACCCCAAGTATTTAAACTCATACTCCTTCGTCACCTCTTCTCCTTACATCCTCACCACCACTCTCACCACCACCACCACTCTCACCGCACATCACAATGTCATCCGCAAACATCATCGTCCATGGAGACTCCTGCCTGATCTTGTCCGTCAACCTGTCCATCACCATTGAAAACAAGAAAGGGCTCAGAGCTGATCCTTGATGTAATCCCACCTCCACCTTGAACCCATCTGTCATTCCAACCTCACACCTCACCACTGTCACACTTCCCTCATACATATCCTGCACCACTCCTACATACTTCTCTGCAACTCCTGACTTCCTCATGCAATACCACACCTCCTCTCTCGGCACCCTGTCATATGCTTTCTCTAAATCTACAAAGACACAATGCAACTCTTTCTGGCCTCCTCTATACTTCTCCATCAACATTCTCAAAGCAAACATCGCATCTGTGGTGCTCTTTCATGGCATGAAACCACACTGCTGCTCGCTGATCATCACCTCTCCTCTTAACCTAGCTTCTATTACTCTTTCCCATATCTTCATGCTGTGGCTGATCAGCGTTATACCGCTGTAGTTGCTACAGTTCTGCACATCACCCTTACTCTTGAAAAGCGGTACCAGTATGCTTTTCTCCACTCATTAGGCATCCTCCCACTTTCCAAGAGTGTGTTAAACAATCTAGTTAAAAACCCCACTGCCATCTCTCCTAAACACCTCCATGCTTCCACACGTATGTCATCAGGACGAACTGCCTTTCCACTCTTCATCCTCTTCAAAGTTGCCCTCATTTCCTCCTTGCTAATCCACTGCACTACCTGGTTCACTATCCCCACATCATCCAACATTACATTACATTACTTTACAGTCATTTAGCCGACGCTTTTGTCCAAAGCGAATTACATTAAGTGGATCATTTAACGTAGGAAATCAGGAGAACTACTAGTCATCAGAGGTCATAAGTGCATCTAAACAAACATCTAAGAGCAAAACGAGTGCTAAAGTAAAAGTGCAAGAAAGAGATTTTTTTTTAATGAGTGAATACAATAAGTGGTAAGAACAAGTAACAGGGTAGTAGTTCTTAAAGAGGTGAGTTTTCAACCTGCGCCGAAAGATGGGCAGCGACTCCGCTGTCCTGACATCCGTGGGGAGTTCATTCCACCACTGTGGGGCCAGGACAGAAAAGAGCCGTGACCGGGTTGATCGGCAGCAAGGGCCTCTGAGTGACGGGGCAACCAGGCATCCCGAGGCAGCAGAGCGAAGTGCTCGGGCAGGGGTGTAGGGCTTGACAGGAAGATAGGAAGCAGCTGTTCCTTTCACTGCCCTGTAGGCTAGCACCAGAGTCTTAAACTGGAACCGAGCAACTACTGGGAGCCAGTGTAGGGACATGAGAAGGGGAGTTATGTGGGAGAACTTAGGGCGGTTGAACACCAGACGAGCTGCAGCTTTCTGAACAAGCTCCAGAGGTCTGATGGCCGACGCTGGGGCACCAGCAAGGAGGGAGTTGCAGTAGTCCAGCCGGGAGATGACCAGAGCCTGGATGAGCACATGTGCCGTCTCGTCGGTGAGGAATGGGCGAATCCTCCTGATGTTATAGAGGAGAAATCTGCAGGAGCGAGCAACCGATGCAACGTTTTCCGCAAATGACAGTTGGTCGTCCAGGATCACACTCAGATTCCTCACAGTCCAAGTTGGCGTCACCACGGTGTTGTCAATGGTGATGGCCAGGTCTCGGTGTGGGCAACCTTTCCCCGGGAGGAACATCAGCTCTGTCTTGTCCAGATTGAGCTTCAGGTGGTGTGTCGCCATCTACTCTGAGATGTCAGTCAAGCACGCAGCAATGCGTGTCTCCACTTGTGTGTCAGAGGGAGGAAAGGACAAGATCAGCTGGGTGTCATCGGCATAACAATGGTAAGAGAAGTCATGCGAGAGAATAAAAGAACCCAGGGGTGTCGTGTACAGGGAGACAAGGAGAGGACCTAAAACTGAACCCTGTGGAATGCCTGTAGTCAGTCTGCGAGGTTCCGACACAGATCCCCTCCATGTCATCTGGTAGGAGCGACCCGTCAGGTAGGTTGCAATCATTGAGAGTGCAGAGCCTGTGACACCCAGCCCCTCGAGGGTAGAGAGGAGGATCTGGTGGTTCACTGGGTCGAACGCAGCTGACAGGTCCAGGAGTATCAGGACAGAGGAGAGAGAGTTTGCTCTAGCAGAGTGCAGCGATTCTGTCACTGCAAGGAGGGCAGTCGCTGTCGAGTGACCCACCCTGAACCCACACTGGTTGGGGTACAGGAGGTTGTTCTGGTGGAGGTGCAAAGAAAATTGGTTAAAGACAGAACGTTCGAAATTTTTGGATAGAAAGGGTAGAAGGGTAGTAGTTTTTGACGTCAGAGGGGTTAAGTGATGGTTTATTGAGAAGGGGGGTGACTCTAGCAGTCTTGAGGCAGATGGAAAGCATCCTGACTGGAGGGAGGTGTTGATGAGGTGGGTTAGATAGGGAAGGAGTTCAGGTGCTATAGACTGAAGAAGAGGGGAGGGGACCGGGTCAAGGCAGCATGTGGTGGGGCGACTGGATGTGATGAGGTTTAGAACCTCGTCGGGGGAGAGGGGAGCGAGGTGGGATAGGTTGGGACGTGATGAGGTGAGGGAGGATGCAGAGGGTGGGCTAGTGCAAGCAGCACTAACCGGGTCGTGAGAAAAGGAGGAACTGATGTTGTTTACCTTCTTGTCAAAGAAGTTAGCGAAGTCATCGGGGAGAAGGGAGGAAGTAGGAGGAGGAGGTGGGGGTTGAAGAAGTGTAGAGAAGGTTTCAAAGAGTTTCTTAGGATTAGAGGCAGATAATAGGATTTAAGAGCAGTAGAAGGCAGCCTTAGCAGCAGAAAGGAAGGAGGAGAAAGTGGAAAGAAGAGATTGGAAGTTGAGAAGGACCTCTGGGAGTTTGCCTTTTCTCCATTTGCGCTCTGCCACCCATAGGCTCTGTCTGTCAGTATGTACTGAGTCGGTCAGCCAAGGGGCATGTGGAGTTGGGTGTGCAGGCCTGGAGGTGAGGGGACAGAGATTGTCCAGAGAAGAGGAGAGGGTAGAGAGAAGAAGATCAGTAGCAGTGTTAGGGGGTAGGAGAGAGAAATATTCTGGTGTAGGGAGGATAGAGGTAACAGAGGAAGAAAGATCAGTGGCGGAGAGAGAGCGGAGGTGTCTACGGGTGGAAACCATGTGGGTAGGGGAAGGGGCTAGAGGGGGGTGAAGAGAGGGAGAGAGAGCAGGACATGAAATAGTGGTCAGAGAGCTGGAGGGGAGTAACAGAGAGATTGGAAATAGGACAGCGTCTAGTAAAGATAAGGTCCAGCTGGTTGTCGGCCTTGTGGGTAGGACGAGAGGATGAGAGGTGAAGGTCAAAGGAGGAGAGGAAGGAGAGAAGAGGATCTAGCTTGGTCGTGTGGATGTTGAAGTCATCGAGAAGGATAAGTGCAGAGTCATCAACAGGGAAGTGCGAGACAAGTGTGTCAAGCTCCTCCAAAAACTCACGAAGGGAGCCTGGTGGGCGGTACACAACCACGACGGTGAGTTTGACTGGATAAGAGACAGTAACAGCTTGAAATTCAAAAGAAGGCGGAGAAAATTGTGGAATGGAAACAAGAGAGTATTTTAATTTCAGGGAGATAGCAGGCCAGTACCACCACCCCGCCTCCCAGCTTTTGCAGTGTGAGAAAAAGAGCACACATCAAACAGAGCTGCAGGTGTGGTAGTGTTTTCTGGCATGATCCAGGTCTCAGTTAGAGCAAGAAAGTTGAGGGAGAGCAAGGATGCGTAACCTGAGATAAATTCAGCTTTCGGCACCGCAGACTGGCATTTCCAGAGCCCTCCCGTCACCACTTGCTCAAAGTACATGGAGAGAGTGGGAGAGATGAGATTGGTAGGGTCACAGCGCCTAGGAGTGACCCAACGTCTATGCCAGCCCCGGGGAAAGGAAAGGACAGGAATGCGAAGGAAACACATAGTCTATACTAGGTACACAAAATACAGATGACTGACTGGATCTAAAAAGAGCAGTCCGTGATTGACGAAGTCTTGGCTTGAAAAAGTCACGCTTGCCTTTGTTCACTCTAGCATTAGTTCAACCTAGGCTTGTTTGCCTGACGCTTCCAAGTAGCAGCAGTAATTTAAAGAACACTGATTGCTAATTGTCTGCCAGGAGTGCAGGCCACACCCTGTCCACTTAACACCCAATTGGCCAAAGAAGTATAATGAAAATAGGCTTATTGCCCAGAAACTGGTTATGTAAAACTCTATCAAACCTCACACAATACTATTAAAACTGCAAACAGCAAGTTACCAAGGAATATATTTATAAGCTAAAAGGATAACTAAGTCAAAACAGCTAGGCAACAAGAAATATTTAAGGGCACACTAGGTGAAAAACAGCTACAGCTAGAATAAGTAAATAAGACAAGTAAGTAAATAGAATAAGACAGCTACAGCTAGAATAAGATCCCACAAGGAACCAGCAGCAGATGTATAGACAAAAGGACTAATACTCAAGCAGCTGGAATAAGACTAGTAGCAACTTGTTAAGCAAGAAAGATGATACTTACTCTATTCTAGATGAACCAGCAATTCAGAATCACTCCAGAAGTTAAGATGCACACTCAACCTTCTCTCTCTCTCATTTTCGTCATTCATCAGCCCCTCAAAGTACTCCTTCCACCTTCTCAGCACACTCTCCTCACTTGTCAACCCATTTCCATCTCCATCCTTGATCGCCCTAACCTGCTGCACATCCTTCCCACCTCGGTCCCTCTGTTTAGCCAATCAGCTCAACTCCTTTCCTCCTTCCTTAGGGTCTAACCTCTCATACAACTCACCATCCGCCTTTTCCTTTTCCTTTGCCACCTCTCTCTTCACTTTACACTGCATCTCCTTGTACTCCTTTCTACTTTCTTCATCTCTCTGACTATCCCACTTCTCCTTTGCCAACCTCTTCCTCTGTATACTTTGCTGTACTTCCTCATTCCACTACCAAGTCTCCTTGTCTGTCTTCCTCTGTCCTGATGACACACCAAGTACCTTCCTAGCTGTCTCCCTCAATATTTCTGCAGTGGCTGCCCAGCCATCTGGCAACTCTTCACTACCACCCAGTGCCTGTCTTACCTCCTCCCTGAACTCCACACAACAGTCTTCCTTCTTCAACTTCCACCATTTGATCTTTGGCTCTGCTTTCACTCACTTCCTCTTCTTGGTCTCCAAAGTCATCCCACAGACCACCACCCGATGCTGCCTAGCTACGTTCTCCCCTGTCACCACCTTGCAGTCTCCAATCCCTTTTAGATCATGCCTTCTACATAAGATACAGTCCACTTGTGTGCACTTTCCTCCACTCTTATACGTTACCCTGTGTTCCTCCGTCTTCTTGAAATATGTATCACCACAGCCATTTCCATCCTTTTTGCAAAATCCACCACCATCTGTCCTTCCACATTTCTCTCCTTGACACCATATCTACCCATCACCTCCTCCTCACCTCTGTTCCCTTCACCAACATGTCCATTGAAGTCTGCTCCAGTCACCACTCTCTCCTCCTTGGGTACACGCTCCACCACTTAATCCAACTCACTCCAAAATTCTTCTTTCTCTTCCATCTCACAACCAACTTGTGGGGCATATGCGCTGATAACATTCATTGTCACACCTTCGATTTCCAGCTTCATACTCATCCCTCTGTGTGACACTCTTCACCTCCAACACAATCTTGACATACACTTCCTTGAGAATTACCCCACAAGCTGATCAATAGTACTAAAGAGAAACCTAGGTTTATGTTTATTACTCTCAATCAAGTCAGACATAAGCAGCTCTCACATCTTTAATAGTTTGATTCAATTCAGATAACACCTTCATGTGGAGTTGATGAACTTCAAGAGTAGATTTTTTTTCCATCTTCGTTCGGCCTTCCTATATTCACTTCTTTCTTTTTTTTTGACAGATGTTTTCATTGATCCAAGGGGTTGTGTTAATAACTGGGACAGCCCTGGAAGTACATGGAGCCAAAAAAAATCAAGGGCAGGTATAAACCAACTAACTTGGTCATCAGTGTTGGCGAAGTGAGGAGGGCAGCTGCCCAGACTCAAACAATAACTAGAAAACATGGCTGCTGACTGCTTATTAAAGATGCGAGAGTTAATTATACATTGCTGGGGTAGGGTAGTAGGTGATAAAGAAGCATCAAAGGTACATTTATGGTCAGAAACAAAATCTTATTCAGGGAATTAAGAGACATGTTCAAGGGCCAGTGGCATGCTGCACAAGGTTCAAATATTCAGAATTTAAAAAAAATCAATGACAAATGAGTTAAAAGGGTTATCAATATGGATGTCAAAATCACCAACTGTAATGGCCCTATCAAATTTAAGAACAAGAGAGGACAATACCTCAGAGAATTCATTAAGAAAACCTGTAGATGAATTGGGAGGGGGGGGTCGGTAAATAATTATTCAGTTAATTGGGTTGTCACACACAATTTTAAAAGTTAAGATTTGAAAACTGTTAAAAGAACCAAAAGTAAAAGGAATGCAGGTTTAACGGTTCTTAAAAGCAGTTACTATACCCCAGCACGACCTGTTAACCTAGGTGCATCCAGAAAAGTATAGCTGGGTGGGCAGAGTGTCACTAGAGGGCAGCACTCCCAAGTTTTAAGCCAGGTGTCAGTAGGAAATAGAAAGTCAAGGTTGAGGGAAGTAATCACATCATTGAGAATAAAAGACTTATCTGACATGGACTGGACATTTAAAAGAGCAAAAACAATCGAAATAAGGGGCTTAGTTGGACTGGAATCACTACAGCAGACTGTATTCAAATTATCTGGCTGTACAGTTGAAGGCACATAATGCAGAGGGTAGTGGGTAGAACGACCGGGATTTCACTCCTACCTAAAAGGACCATGGGCGGTCAAAATGACCGCCGGTTTTTAAACTCTATATTTGTCAAGATAAATACCCAGTTGAGATATCAATACATTGCATATGTTAGTATGTCTTTTAGGACACGACTGACACTTGACATTTTCACAACCTCAGAGAGACATGGTTGAACTCGAATAGCAAATTGAAAAAGTGAAAATATGACCTGAAAAACAAAATGGAAAACACATATTTCTAATCTAACAAACGTAACAAGGCCTATAAAACTTGAAACGTAAAAAAAAAACAACTGAAAATAAATATTGCAAGTCCCAAACAACGACCGGAACTTAAAAACTACTCTATATTCTGTCAAGCTAAATCCCCAACTGAGATACTAATGCATTACATATGTTAGTATGTCTGTTAGGGAGGTGGCAAGTATTGGGCCACGTGTCCTACTTGCCAGAAGGAATGCGGCGCGGTGCGGTGGCCTCTGGCTTCCGGGTGCAGTGTTCGCCGCGGGTCCATCGCTTAGCTTGCTAGGTAGGCCCTTGCATATGGTTTCCTGTTACATATGCTAGCATATGGACGCTCCGACGCAACTGTGTCCGCAGCAGCACCTTCTCCTGGTACTTCCTGTTTCACAAAGCCTGCTGCGGGGGCGACCGGGCTCCCGGCGGTATAACCGGGTGGGTCGGTTGGACTCGTTAGCCTTGGTCGGTAGCCAGTCTAGGAGAAGGACGACTCTGATTTCAAACGCAGGTAGCTGAAGCTCGTTAGCCTGTCGGGCAGGTAATCTAGGAGGAGGACACCTGTGGTTTATAACCTCTAGCTGCTGCCTTGCGGGTGTACTCGTCTCGGGAAAGGCTTCGGGAGGAAACCCTGAGGACAAATCTGCATCCGTCTCCATTGCCAGGCGTCTCGCTAGTCTTGCCACTGGTAGTAGGTGGTCTCGGACGAGAGAGTGGGGTTGATGTTGCGCAACTCTTCCTCACTTTAATCATTGCCAAGCCATCAGTCATCCATCAAAGGATGACTGCTGGTTCTCGTCGCTGCGACGGACGAATAACAACATATCTGTTAAGAAACCGACACCAAAATTAACATTTTAACAACTTTGAATACTATTTTTCAAACAGCTTAAAATGGCCGATGTCCAAACGCCTGTAAATACTGCAGCGCCTCGGTGGGAGTCATGGTGCGTCTGTAACCAGACATGTTGGACATCATCACACATCAAGTTTAGACTATTTCTCTCCACTGGGGGCGCTAGTGTGTTTATAGGACACAGCAACGAACTTCACGAAGGACATGGCGCCACCAACACACGTCATCAATACTGACATGACGCACACCATCACGCGCAAATTATGAGCGTTCGTTTTTACCGCTCATGGTCGTTTTAGGTAGAGCTTATAACTTTTTTTGTGCAATTTGTTAGAAGACTAGACTAATACTTTATGTCTATCTCTGCGCAGATGAAGTGGATTATTAAACCGTTATAAAGAACCGTACTGACTACCGAACTTCTGCTGGAGGGAAAAATGCAGCCTCCGTTTATTCGGTCGTTTTGGGAGAAGAAGAAAATGAACAGCGTCTCAGTGACGTAATCAATCCGCACATGCAAGCGCAACACCGCCCACTTGTGGACAAACAAAGTCGTAAACAAAATAATAGTACACAGTAACACATAGTCATACAAATACACTGGTGTCATATCTCAACACTCCCACTTATGAATCATGAGCTTACTGTATACCTTTTCATATTCATAGAACAAAATAAAAAAAAAACTTGGTATAACCCATACCACTCACATTTCACACACCAAACATTGCCTTAGCAAATGTCTTCAGTTTTACCTTGGATGCGGGCTTCGTCATTACATCCGCAACCATTTCGTCTGTAGGGCAATACACCAATGACATCCTTTCCTCTCTTATGGTAGACCTTATAAAGTGGTATTTGATATCCACATGTTTGCAGCGTTGCCTACACACCGGGTTCTTCGCTAAAGCTATTGTCCCCTGATTGTCCTCATAAACCACTGTTCTCTTGTATTCATATGAATCAATACCTCTCAGTAACTGTTCAACATAAATACATTCCTGGATGGCTAAAGCCAGAGCCATATACTCCGCCTCGCACGTAGAAAGTGCCACAGTAGCTTGTTTCTTGGCTTTCCAAGAGATAAGTGCACTTCCCCTGCTCATGCTCACACAGTAACCTGATGTGCTGCGTCTATCCGCAGTATCTGAAGCCCAGTCGGCATCACTATATGCCTGTAAGCCAAGCTTCTCGTCGCTCTTCCTGTAACAGAGCTGTTTGTCTGTGGTGCCCTTAAGGTAATGAAACACATGTTTTACTGTCACCCATTGCTCTTCAGTAGGCTCTGCAAAATGCTGAGATAGCTTGCTCACAACAAAACATAAATCTGGACGTGTACATGTAGCTAAGTATATTAGACTCCCGACCACCTCTCTGTACTTTTTCACATCTAACATTTTTGGTGCATCTTCTGAGTAGTCTAATTTCTGCTCACATGGGGTTTCTCTTACCCTGCACTCCTGCATATCAAAACGCTCCAATGTTTTCTCAGAGTACCTTTGTTGTGAAACTGTTACACAGTTGGCGGACTGAGTGAAGTCCATCCCAAGAAAGCACTTTAACCTGCCCAGATCTTTCATCCTGAATTTTGTGGACAGCATCTTTTTCATTTTACTCAGCATCTCTGTGCTGCTTGATGCTATGATAAGATCATCTACCCAGGTTATAATGATCGTTTTCCCTTCCTTTGACTCCTTGGAGTACACACAATGGTCTGATTGGTTTTGTGTAAAACCATCACCTGTCAAACACTCGTCTAACAGTAAGTTCCAATTGCGGCCAGACTGCTTGAGGCCGTAGATTGACTTCTCTAGTTTACACACTAGTTTTTCTCCCTTCTCAATATAACCCTCAGGTTGTTCCATGTATATGTCATAGTCTATGGGGGCATGAAGATAGGCCGTCTTTACATCCATCTGGTGTAAAATCAAGTCATACTGAGCCGCCTTCTGTAGAAGCACTCGAACACTTGTTAGGTTGGCTGTCGGCGAAAATGTCTCCCCATAATCCACCCCAGCTCTCTGGCTATATCCCTTTGCTACAACTCTAGCCTTGTACTTGTCGTGTCCGTCTATATCTGTCTTTATCGCATACACCCACCTTCCTCCCACTGTTTTCTTGCCCACTGGCAATTTCGTAAGGGTGAATGTTTTGTTGTCTCTCAGAGACTCCATTTCCTCGTCCATTGCCCTGGACCACTTTTCTGATTCTGGCGATTCCATGGCCTCTTTAAAGGTCAGAGGGACACCGCACACTGCCCTGTATGCATAATCTATAGTAGTGAGTGAGCTGTCATCACTGTCGCCCTGACTATAGTCAATCAGGTATCCCGGAGGGTTGCGTTCCGTTTGGGGGTACCTCCCACTGGCTGAGGCTTGTGACGTCACCCTTGGGTGCTCCTCGTCATCATCCTCGAGTGCTGACTGTGTACCGTCAGTCTGTACATTTTTCTGTACTCTAGGCCAGTGGTTCTCAACCTTTTTGGGGTCCTGGACCCCCTGCGTATTTTTGATCTACCCTGAGGACCCCTCCGCCTGATCTTGGGGGAGGGGGTTGCAATTTGATAGAAACAGTAGAAACTGCATTTTAAATTGCATTATAGCATTTATTCACTCTTTGGGGCAAAAATAAGAGCTTTCAGTTGTAACTTCGATATAGTTAACAAAACAGAATTCTTATGAAGTAACTTTCAGATATATGTAACAAAACAGAATATGTATTCAGTAACTTTCAGATATATATAACAACACAATTTTTATGCAGTAACTTTCAACAATGCAAACGGGAGCGAGATCTCTTATTAAAATACAATAAATTACGCTTGTGAAACAGATGTAATTAGAGAAAAACGTCCTGTTACCCTTTATAGTTTAGGTAGATAAAGGTCTCAGTCACATTTGAGTAAAATAATCCTATTTCTATAAATGTCATAGGATCTTTTTTTAAAGATATTTTATTTTCACGGACCCCTTGCAATTACACCACGGACCACTAGGGGTCACTGCTCTAGGCTGAGTTGCAGCTGTCTCAACAGACTTTCTCTCTCTTACCCAGTCTTCTGGGTGCAGACCTGGTGTCTGAGTCTCATTTTCACTAGTTGCCTTGTGTATAAATTTAACTAGTCTGTGTTTCTGTACTTTCTCTTGGTCAGGGTAGTAGACTAGGTAGGCCGGGCTGTTCTTGTCGTGTCCTACAAAACGCCCCCTCTCACATCTAGAATCTAACTTTCCCTTGTCCTGCTGGTAAGCATAGCATTCTGTCCCGAACTTTTGCATTCTAGCCATGTTGCACTTTTGTCCTGTCATTGCCGTGTATGGCGTAGTGCCTGTGTGCTTGTTGAAGTATCTGTTTCTGGTGTGGGCTGCCTACTGTACAGCATAATGCCAGAGGCTCTTTGGTAGACCACTATCTATTAGCATACACCTTGCCATCTCGAATAGTGTGCGTCCTTCTCTCTCTGTAATGCCATTTTGATGGAGAGAGTATGGGCAGGACGTCTCATGTCTTATTTTGTTCCGTCTCAGCAGGGTTTGAAACTCCTTGCCTGTAAACTCAGTTCCATTATCCGACCTTATGCATTTCACTGTCCCATAGGGAGCTACATCTGCCAGGAATTTCTCGGTCGCTTGCACTGTGTCACTCTTTGTTTTTAAGAAATAAACACACACTGCCCCTGTGCACACATCTGTAAATGATTGCATGTACCTGAAACCATTAATGGACTCGTTTGCCACAGGACCGGCTAAATCAGTGTTTACCAACTCCAGCGGTGTCTTGGCTTTGTCTGTAGATTTCCTGTTCCTGTTTTGGGTAAACTTCCCTTCTATGCATACTGCACACTCTTTGTCAGGTTTACACACTTTACCCTTTATATGTGTAGCCGGGTGGTAAATCTGTTAAATATGTTAAATGATTTTCCACTTAAATTTAGTATAGTTTAACTGTTAATATATGTAATTTTTACACTGTCAAGCCATGTAAAATGTCATTTGATGTAGTTAAATTGTGAAGCAGATTGTGAGCGTATTTTTATAGTTTTGGTTGTCATTGCATGTTTTGACCAGTAAGTGGCAGTGTTGCGGACTTTTATTGTAACTCCGTGCAAGTTATCCAAGTGCATCTTGGGTATTCTTTCTTTTTTTCTTGTGTGGAGCACCTGAAGATTGCGGTGTGACGGTGCTCTGACTCCGCAGTAAGTAGGGGTAAATATCTTGTGAAATATACCTGTAACATTATTCCAAACAATATTGTATGTCGGTAATTTGACAAGATGGTTTGATTTAGACGCTACTGGAGTTGATGTTCGGTGATTTTGGGCGCGAGCCGTCGACCACTGTTCGCCATTGCAGGCATGACAAGGTAATGTTGGCGTGAATAAAGCCACACCATGCCATTGTATTTGGGATGTAAAGGTTTTATATGCATTTTAATTCTGTTTAAAGGTAACTGACAGAGTGAGAAGTTGCGCGATCTTCAGGAAGATCCACATGTCTTTGTTAAACCCTGTTTAACATACATAGTCCACTGCCGTATTTTGCACCGTATGTTGTATGTTGTATTTATTTTCCTTTTAAAATCTTTTCTGTTAAACTTGCCACATCTGTGAACATTTATGAGCTGTTTGCTCGAAAGACACAGGAATTTATGCACTCAGTAAAACGATCTGCATTCGAAGGTTCAAACAATAAAATTAAAGCTACAAGAACCCCGGAAGTAATTGTGTCCTGTGTGGTATCTAATTCCACGGGCTACATAATTTTGGTACCAGGAGTGGGGTGTAGCTAAAACATTTTTTTTTAAATTGGCAACAGAGTGGCTTATTTTTACTTAAAAAAAAATACGGCAGTGGTGAAGATTGCTGGTGACGTCCGTTGGTGTTGAGTCTGAAGCCATCCTGCTGTGGAGGTGGTGACCAGCGAGAGACGACGTGAGGGCATCTAAGAGGTTCTGGTGCTTCCTGTTTCACACGACTCAGCCGTACCAGCGCAGAGGACTCCAGCGCTTACTTCAGCTACAAAGACCAAGATTCAGCAAGGCTCCAAGTTAAAGACTGTCCTTGTAGTATCCTTGAACCAGGTTTTGAACTAAATATCCTCATTTATACTGGACTGAGTAAAGATTAATATATCATTATGTCTAGTGATTCTGGTGATGAAGGGAGTTCACGTAATGATAATGGCCACACCTCAGGTGGCATAACGGGTATAGGTGAAGGTGCTACAAAAGAAATGCAGACCACCATGCAAGAGCTCGCCAGACTGCGAGATGAGCTCACCAGGTTAAATGGTGAAGCAAGGGTCAGAGAGCAAGTGATAACAGTGCACCCACACGTTCATACATCTACGTTCCAAGAGAACGCCAGATCCAAGCATTTAGTGGGGAGTGTGGTACAGACAGGAGATCTGTCGAAGAGTTTATTGAAGAGGTTGAAAGGGTTTTAAGATACAGAGAGCAAACAACAGAAGAACAATGTGACTATATACTATCTCTATTGCGTGGCCCTGCATTGGAAGAGGTGCGACTATGCATTAGGGGTCAGTCAGTGGGGCCCAGTGATTTATACTCTTACCTGAGCAATGCATTTGGGGAAAAGCGCAGTTCCACACAGCTTTTGCAGACCTTTCACAACCGTAACCAAACTGATGGAGAAGACCTCCGTGACTACTCCCATGCACTATCCCAGATTTTGAGCTCTGTAGTGAAACAGTCCACAGATGTAATACCTAATGAGAAAACTGTGCTCAGAGACCGGTTTATTGAGGGTTTAAGAGAAGCAGCACTCAGGCGTGAACTCAGGAAAATGGTTAGGGTCAAACCAGAGAGCAGTCTTCTAGATGTGAGGAACGAGGCCCTCCTGTGGGAGATGGAGGACAGCAGGTCTCATCGTCCCAGGGTCATAAAGAGCAACCAAGTTACATCAGAGGTTCCGGAAACCCAGTGCTCTATTATTAAAACAAACAATGACCAAGGTACTGCATTAAATGATGTTCGGAGAGCAGTAGCCGATCAGGAAAAACAGCTAGCAGAGTTAGGCAAAACACTTGCTGATCTAGCCTTTGCTGTAGGTGAACTGAGTAAGCGCAGCACTCAACAGACGTTCCTAGAGCCCAACCCACGACCTAGAACCCAACCAAAGTTCACACCAGATGGTCAGCCTATCCGTTTCAAGTGTAGAGGCATAGGTGACATTGCAAGAAAATGCTCACAGGCCAGAGGGGGTCAAGGGGACGCAACACCTAGTTCTTATGTAGTGCAGGAAAACTCGCACCCTCAGTTGTCATGAGCCACACAACTCGAGGGGAGGAAGCTGGCTCACCAAAAGAGACTCCAGACAGAAGCAGGATCTTAGAGCGTGCAGTCGGAGAATGTAAAACTGTTGAGGTGAAACTACGAGGTGTTACAGTGTCCTGCTCACTTGACACTGGTAGCCAGGTCAGTACAATTTCTGAGAGTTTTTTTCAGGAAACACCTGTCAGTGAAAGGCGAAGACATTCACCCGGCATTTGAGTGGTTCATGAAATATGGGGTCCCAGAGAGACTGCACTCAGACCAAGGTCGAAATTTCGAGAGTGAAATTATAGCAGAGCTGTGCAAACTCTATGGGGTTAAAAAGACACGGACAACTCCCTACAGGCCACAGGGAAACGGTCAGTGTGAAAGATACAATCGCACACTCCATGACTTGTTAAGGACACTCCCACCAGAGAAAAAAAAAGCGTTGGCCAGAGCATCTGTCTGAAGTAGTATATGCCTATAATGTCACTCCTCATTCCACCACAGGGTACTCGCCTTATTATTTGCTTTTCGGGGTACAGCCACATCTCCCAGTAGATGCTTTATTAGGGCGTGAGTGTGTGTCAGACAGGAAACAGGATTGGTTGTCTGTTCATCAGGAGAGACTCCGACAGGCACACGAGAGAGCCAGAGAGTACTCAGAGCAGAAGGCAGCTGAGAGGATCTTACTGCAAAATGAGAAGGTGTATTGTCCTCCTGTGGACATTGGTCAGTTGGTTTTCCTACGTCACAGACCCCCAGGTAGACATAAGATTCAGGACACATGGACCTCAACAGTCTACAAGGTAGTTGACATCCAGGGTACCACACACACTGTTGAACCTTTTGAGGGAGGTCCCATTAAAAGAGTTCATAGGTCAGAGTTGCGACCTTGTGCAAAACCAGTTCCCAAACCAAGAACTAGAACTAGGTTACAGACCACTACACAGCCTGTAGCTGAGGATGAGCCTGAATCACCTGAGGCTGATTTTGTTATTGTTGAGGAAGTCATCCCTCGCCGGCTTGTGCAAGTACCTAGTCTGCCTCTTGCAGCAGAAAGTGTTAGTTTACATGTGACAGCACCCACAGATGAGAGTGACGGTGAAGGACCTGAGGAAGGTTATTCAGATATGAGAAATTGTGGCACAGAAACAGAATGTGTTAATGATGTGCATCCAGACGTTAGCGACAGTGACTTGCCCATTATTGAAAACAGGGACAGGCCCGCACTAACAGATGATGCTGGTGGAGCAGGACGTAGAACCTATGCACCTAAACCTGCCATTAGGAAAAGCAAGCGGGAAATGGCTGGATCTCATTCAAACCCATTTCATCTGCCAAAGTCAGCCTGTAATGCAGTCTCAGTCAGCACAGACATGGTCTCTAAGGTTTTGACAAGCCTGGGTGCTGCTCTCTTTGAAAAGGCCTTGCAGGGAGTATTTGAGTCAGTTCATGTTTCGTAGTCACCGAGGACGTTGACTATATTTGCAGGGGAGTATGTAGCCGGGTGGTAAATCTGTTAAATATGTTAAATGATTTTCCACTTAAATTTAGTATAGTTTAACTGTTAATATATGTAATTGTTACACTGTCAAGCCATGTAAAATGTCATTTGATGTAGTTAAATTGTGAAGCAGATTGTGAGTGTATTTTTATAGTTTTGGTTGTCATTGCATGTTTTGACCAGTAAGTGGCAGTGTTGCGGACTTTTATTGTAACTCCGTGCAAGTTATCCAAGTGCATCTTGGGTATTCTTTCTTTTTTTCTTGTTTGGAGCACCTGAAGATTGCGGTGTGACGGTGCTCTGACTCCGCAGTAAGTAAGGGTAAATATCTTGTGAAATATACCTGTAACATTATTCCAAACAATATTGTATGTCGGTAATTTGACAAGAGGGTTTGATTTAGACGCTACTGGAGTTGATGTTCGGTGATTTTGGGCGCGAGCCGTCGACCACTGTTCGCCATTGCAGGCATGACAAGGTAATGTTGGCGTGAATAAAGCCACACCATGCCATTGTATTTGGGATGTAAAGGTTTTATATGCATTTTAATTCTGTTTAAAGGTAACTGACAGAGTGAGAAGTTGCGCGATCTTCAGGAAGTTCCACATGTCTTTGTTAAACCCTGTTTAACATACATAGTCCACTGCCGTATTTTGCACCGTATGTTGTATGTTGTATTTATTTTCCTTTTAAAATCTTTTCTGTTAAACTTGCCACATCTGTGAACATTTATGAGCTGTTTGCTCGAAAGACACAGGAATTTATGCACTCAGTAAAACGATCTGCATTCGAAGGTTCAAACAATAAAATTAAAGCTACAAGAACCCCGGAAGTAATTGTGTCCTGTGTGGTATCTAATTCCACGGGCTACATATGTGTAACGGGGGCAGTCCTATGCTGTTCTCTGTTGGTCAGCCTGCTGCACGCCCGTCACTCTCATAATTAGCTCTGCGTTGTGTTCTATTTTCGGTGGGGTCCCAGGTGTTGTGGGGGGCCCTCAGTCTCTCATCCTCATCATCATCATGATCAAGGAAGGAGGGGGACACACATGACTCTATTTGGCTCACCTTGCCATTTATTTTGGTTTCAAACCCTTCGACAAGCGTCCAGCCCTCCAGCGGGAGCGGTGTTTCTCACGGACGTGGGGGTCGAAGTTCAACCACTGCCCGGACTTCACTCGTGTGCGTTAGAAGGAGAAACCGTCCACGGGACTCCGATGTAAGAAAGGATAAACAAGTATTTTATCCCACAGCTTGCAGTATCTTCTTACAGGGATACTCAAGGTTACGTTCTCCTCAACCAGCAAAACTGTCCTACGGTAAGAAACACGCGTGGCTTGGCTCGATCGCTGCTTGAGACTCCTCCCACAAAACAAAAATGGCCTCTCCCGCGTTCCCTCTTCCGTGTACCCACAAGACCTCTCTCTTAAAGCGACAGTACACGTATATGACGGTCGTTGTAAAACATACAAAAAGTAAATGATATAAAATAAAATGTAGTAAACACAAATAACAGCACACAGACAGGATTTGGTGATATTTCATACTCAAACAAAATAAAATAAAAACATTAATTTTAACCTGGTTACATATGCATACCATCAGTGATATCCTGTAGCTTTATGATATCGTCATAGTTGCAGTGGCCCATTATCTCATGCCAAGTTTCTATATCATGGCTCACATGGCACTTTTCAACAACACATTCAGTTTGCAAATAGTACATTTTCCCCTGTACAAAGATGTCAAACCTGGTACCATCCGGGGACATCAGGGCATCTCTGCCCTCTTCGAAGAACACACTGGCTCCGTGTGCTGTCGCAGACTTCACAGAGAAGAGCTCTTGGGGGTACGATGGAATATATAGTGCGTTCCGCAGTGTCACTCTACACCGTCGCCCCTCACTGTCGAGCAGACATACCGTAGCATCTCCCCTGCCCTGCACCACACCAAAGGTACGCTTACCGTCCGCCAGCTCCATGCAGTGTTTCTCTGGCTCGAACGAGCTGTCAAAGCTCTTGAACTTCTTCTTATCATTGACTGTGTGGGAAGAAGCCCCACAGTCCACAATCATTCCTGGTTTGAACTGTTGCCGTCGTCCTGGTCCTGCTGAGCTGGTCTCTCCAGCCTGCACTCTGAAGATGTAGTTCTCTTCTTCCGCAGCATTCCCCGGTCCCCGACCTCGACCTGCTCCGTGACCACCACCGCCGCCGCCACCTTGCTCGCGTGCACACCTGGCTCCATCAGCGAGGTCCTTCTTTTTGCACACTTTGTCCGTGTGACCCTTGACCCAGCAGAAGCTGCACCACACGCTGCGTGAACAGTCCGATTTCCGATGGCCTTTGTCACCGCATCGCCAGCACACCGTTTGTTCATCATCTCCCTCACAGCGTTTCACTGGCTTTTTCTTAGGCGCTGCGTGGGCCTTCATCACCCTCTCGGACGTCTCGTCCGATGCTGTAGCATTAGCTACATCTTCAGCCGCCTCAAAGTTTCTCAATTTGGCCTTAAATTGTCCCAATGTCAACTCACTGTCGCCATGTGTCACCATTAGAGTGAATGGCTTATATCTCTCAGGTAACCCCCTCATCACCATGGCCATCATTAGTCCCTCACTCGGTGCTTCTCCCGCCCCTTTGAGAGCCGTAATGATTTGTTCAGCTCGGATCATGTATTCGGTTATCGTCTCATTATCAGCTTTCTTTAGACCAGTCAATGTTACATACAGAGTGACAATCCGGGGTCTGCCCTTACCAATGTAATGTTCCCGCAACACCCGTAGACTCTCTACCTTTGTTCTTCGTTTCTCTGAAGATCAGTCCCAAGCTTGTGTTGTCCAATAAAGGCGCCAATGCGCAGTAGGCGTCCGCGTTCCGCTCCTCGTCTAGGGCCTGCTCTTCCGCTGTCAAAGGTCCCGCGGGCTCGGTAAGGATGGTGGTTTTCAACCCCACACCATCCATGCAACAGAGCATTCGCTCTTCCCACAGTTCATACTCATCGGCCTGTCCGTTGAACGTGGGCCACCTGCTCTTCTTCCGCTCCATCTCCCTAGGTAGCGTTAGCTTAGCTTAGCGTTCCGTTAGCTTCCCGATAGCCTCTCTCGATGCTAACTAGCTTCACACTTGCTACTCCGTGCTAACCTGCGCGCATCCCGCCATCCGAGGTTATCACACTTCGTGTACTTCTTTTATCAAATTACTGCAGCCTCCGTTTATACGGTCGTTTTGGGATAAGAAGAAAATGAACAGCGTCTCAGTGACGTAATCAATCCGCGCATGCAAGCGCAACACCGCCCACTTGTGGACAAACAAAGTCGTAAACAAAATAATAGTACACCGTAACACATAGTCATACAAATACACTGGTGTCATATCTCAACACAATTGATCTAAAACTCTTTTTAAATGCAAATATGTGCAATTTTAGGAGAATTCGGGGAGCAGCAGGTCTGTATCTTTTTTTTCCCACAAAGTTATTAAACTTTGAAAATCCAAAACGGTAATCATAATAACCGCCTTGGTCGTTCTAGTGGCTTAATCCCAACAGGAATATTGTAAGAGCCATGGGATGAGAGAGAAGTCACATTTAGAAGAGCTGGTTTACACAGGGCAACAGGTGATAACGAACTGGCGACATCATGTTTTCTGTAACAAAGGTATCTGTCTATCTACACCTTTGGAACGAACCTGGGGGACTGTTTGGAGTGTAAATAGTCATTCGTGAATACAAGACCACACAGCATGATGAAAATGGGCATCTAATATGCGGCTACCGAGCTTGTTGGGGTGGATACCGTCTCTTCTAAAAAGGAAAAGCGTTCCCGGAACAAATCAATATTGTCGATGAAGCCCAAATTATGCAGGCGGACTGGATCCAAGTGTAGAGGCCGAGGATTCTGCTGAAGAGCCCTACTCCATGGACAACTGTGGGAATAGGACCGGCAGTAAAAATAGATTTTCCAGAAGAACTTAAAAGGTTAAAAATGTTGTTAAAATCCTTTTTAGTTAGTTCAGACTGCAGTCAAGCTGCATCGTTAGTCCCCACATACACTATCGGTTGGTATCGGTTGGTAGAGGATGGGAGCGAGCTAAGAAGCCCCGCGGGAGCTTAGCCAGGATGACGGGGACCGTGTCTCCTGGGAAACAGTATGTAGCTGCGTTAAAGAAACGGATGTTACTGATTATGGAGTCCCCCACTATTAATGTACTGTGGTTGTGGGGTCTCAGGGTTGGAAAGAGCATAATCTGTTTCCGCAGGCTGTGTTAATGTCGCTGGCTGATGAAGGGGTGTCAGGGCTGGCAACTGTTGTGACGAGGCAGCGACAACAGACCTGCCAGAGGGATACCTTGCCGACTCAGGACAAGGAAGACTTCTATTTCTGAGCACGGCCTCTACCAGAGTCTTATGACGGGAAGTCATTGACCGGGATGAGGCCGATGGTTTGGTTTTGCAGTGAAGCGGCAAGCCACCTGAATATTGCATCTTGGTATGGTGGTGTAGCTTCATTGTTGATGGACTCATCGGATTTTGAGAGTCCTAGGCCATCATCCCTATAGCAAAACACCAAGAGAGGTCGAGCAAATTAAGAAAACTGTTAGGGTTTGTGGAAGACCCCAAGCGCACGACACCAGACAGAGATGGGGTTAGCCGAAAACTGGCGTACTTTATTCAAACATAGGAAGGCAATGAGCGACAAGGAAAAAACGGAAATTCCAAGGGGGAAAAAAACTCGCGGGTAATCCAAACGGGAACACGGCAGGATACTTCCACGGGGAAACCTTGCAAGGGAAAAACATGAACCAAGGGCTGGGATGAGTTCGTAGAGAAAAGGACCGTGAGAGGAGAGTCGCCGCTACTGCGGGGAGGTTACAGCACGAACTGACAACGGGCACGTGGGAGGCCACCAAACTGAAACCCAGCCCTGATGACTAAGCCCGGCCCTGACGAACCGATTGGCTGCCGGCGTGGGGTGGGCGGGCCACGGCGCGGGGTGAGCGAGCCATAACAAAAACAATCTGAAAAATATTCTCAAACAATGAGCTAAAAATCACTATTGAAGCAAACCAAAAAGAAATGGACTTTCTGGACATCTCAGTGGACTTTAGGAACGGCACATACAAACCGTACGTGAAGCCCACCAACATGCGGCAGTATGTCCATAGAGAGAGCAACCACCCACCCGCCATCTTGAAGAACATCCCAGAAAGCATTAATGAAAGACTCAAAATTATCATCTAGTGAGTCCATCTTCAGGTGAAGTTGCACCCCCATACCAACATGCATTACAAAGGAGCGGCTCAAGTACAACCCACCATTATATTGTAGCGAATTCGGGGGACCACGCAACCGCAGGAACTGCCGCGGCCGGGAAGCGAACCCGTATCGCCCGCACCGCAGGAGACATCGCTAACCGCTCGACTAAAGAGTCAGAGCACCATCACACCGCAATCTCCAGGTGGTTCACACAAGAAAAAGAAAGAGTACCCAAGATGCACTTGGATAACTTGCACGGAGTTACAATAAAAGTCCGCGACACTGCCACTTACTGGTCAAAACATGCAATGACAACAAAAAACTATAAAAATACACTCACAATCTGCTTCACAACTTAACTACATCAAATGACATTTTACATGGCTTGACAGTGTAACAATTACATATATTAACAGTTAAACTATACTAAATTTAAGTGGAAAATCATTTAACATATTTAACAGATTTACCACCCGGCTACACAAACACATACAGAACCAAGAATGGTCAGACATCAACACCACTGAAACCACTGCTGCCATCAACAAGACCAACAACTGGAAGGCACCAGGGATAGACAGAATTGCCAACTTCTGGATCAAGAACTTGCCCAGCATCCACGAAGACCTCGCATGGACCTACAATGGTATCATCAAGAATCCAAAGAAATGTCCCAAATGGCTCACATGGGGAACCACGTACCTGCTCCCGAAGACAGAGGAGACACAGAACCAAAGAATTACAGACCCATCACCTGCCTACTAACAATGTACAAGATCATCACCTTCATCATCACAGAGAGGACCTATAGCTTCCTCGACAAAAACAACTTGTTACCAGCAGAACAGAAGGGATGTAAGAAAGGTAGCTACGGATGCAAGGACCAGCTACTCATAAAAAAAGCCATATTGCAAGAGGTCAAATTGAAAAAGAAAAGAACTTGTCAAGAGCATGGATTTGACTACAGGAAGACATTTGACAGCATGCCACACTCCTGGATAGAGAAGAGCCTCAAGATCTACAGCCCAACAACTGTCAAATTTATCACAGAGAGCACAAAGACCTGGAAGACCACCCTGAATCTCTATTACGCAGAGGGGTCGTTATCATCGAGACTGATCAACATCAGAAGCGGAATCTTCCAAGGGGACTCACTATCACCACTGCTCTTTTGCCTTTCACTAGCGCCACTAAGCAATCTACTGAACAACAGCAGCTATGGGTACAAATCACAGAATGGCAAACTGACCCACCTGTTCTACATTGACAACCTCAAGACATTTACCAAGGATGACAATCAGCAGAAGGGTCTACTCACCATCGTCAAGACTTTCAGCGATGACATCAAGATGGAATTTGGAATCGACAGGTGTGCCAAAGCCACTTTCAAGAAGGAAGGCTTACCAAGACTGCAGACTTTGGCCTTGACACTGACACCGTAATCAAAGACCAAGATAGCACATACAAGTACCTATGAGTGAACGAAGGAGACGGCATTCAAAACTCAACCATGAAGTAGAAGATCTGGAAAGAGTACCACAGGAGAGTGCGTATGGTTCTGTGAAGAGCGAACTCAATGCGGCTAACAGAATTGAAGCTATCAACACCCTAGCGATATCTGTAGTGACGTACAGCTTCAACATCATCAATTGGAAACTGAATGACATCAAATGACTAGACACCAAGACAAGAAAGAGACTGACCATGGAGAAGATGCACCACTCAAAAGCAGAAGTCGACAGGCTGTACCTACCAAGAGCTTCGGGAGGATGAGGCCTAGTCCAACTCGAACTGACCTTCAAGACTACCACTATCAGGCTGGATGCATACCTGACAAAAACAGATGACACACTCCTCCGAATAGCGACACATCAGATCTACTCCATCAATAAAGAAGCTGAATAATTCAAGAAAGAGCTTGATGTCCCAGAAACCCCACCAACAGAAAATGAGGCAACTACCATCTATGCCAAACAAGTGAAGCAGAAGGCAAAACACCATGGCCAGCGGCAACTGCAAAAAACCTGGGAGGACAAAGCAATGCACGGGAAGCACCCAAAAAAGAATGAAAGATGCAGACATGGACCAACAAAAGCCAAACCAGTGGCTGAGGCGCACCGAGCTGATTGCAGAGACGGAGGGCCTGATAATCGCTGCACAAGACCAGAGCCTGGCAACCAGATCCTATCACCTATTGCATCATCAAAGATGGAACAGACCCAAAATGCAGAATCTGTAGAATGTACGAAGAAACCATTGACCACATTATCTCAGGCTGCCTGGAACTGGCAAAGACGGAGTACATATACAGGCACAACAAGGCAGCATCATACCTGCACTCAGCATACCTGCACTGCACTGGAAGATCTGCAGGAGTGACAAGATCAAGATGACTGAGAAGTGGTACGAACATCAGCCAAAAACGGTCACTGAAAACAATGATGTCACCATCCTCTGGCACATGCCCATCCACACTGACAGAAAGATAAAAGCCAACAAGTGCGACATCGTTATCAGGGACAGGAAGCAAAAGAGGTGCATGTTCATCAACATGCACCGATACCATCTGAAAAAAACACCTCAGTGAAGCTGACCAAGTACAAAGACCTGGAGATTGAAATCAATAGAATGTGGGGTATGAAGACCGAAACAACACCAGTGGTCATCAGAGCTCTAGGACTCGTGAAGAAGGGAATGGAAAAGTTCACCAACCGTATCCCAGGAAACATCAACATCTGTGCAGTCCAGAAGCTCGCCCTACTCGGAACACCCCACATATTATGACGAGTAGTGTCAATCAAGTGACATCTGGCCTATAGTGCCTCAGGTCCATAGTTTGGACCCGGCTCTACAGGATGTAAAATAGGAAACGTGAAAGAAATCTATGAAGAACTAGGGAAAATGTCCATTGAGGTCAAAGAACCCCCTAAAATTGATAAAATATAGAACTTCTGGAGCAACATCTGGGAAAAGCAAAAGCATTGCAAAAAAAAAAAAACCAAAAAAAAACTGCTGAATGGATCGGCCAAATAGAAACAGAGAACATCCAAACCAACCAACAAGAACGGCCACAAATAACCATAGAAGTAACAAAAACAGCAATACAGAAGTCCAGTAACTGGAACGCCCCTGGTAATGATGGGATAGCGAACTTCTGGATTGAGAACTTACCATCCACGCCCGAAAAGTCAAACAAAGCGCAAAGCGTCACATCCAAGAACAGATGAAAAAAAAATGGGAAAGGAAATAAATGCACGGGCAATACCCAAAAAGAGTAGGTGAGAAAGATGTAGAACAACATATGACCAACTAATGGCTCAAAACAGCTGGGCTGAAATCCCAAACAGAGGGCTTTATCATCGCTGCCCAAGACCAGGCCATCAAGACCAGTTACTACCAGAGCACAATCCTCAAAGATGGCACAGACCCAGCGTGCAGGATATGTGGTCAATTCCAGAAAGCCATTGACCATATGGTGGCAGGGTGCCCTGAGCTGGCCAGAACTGAATAACTACAAAGACACAACAAGGCAGCTACATACCTGCACTGGAACATCTGCAAAGAATTCAACACCAACACAAAAGAAAAACGGTACAAGCACGAGCCCCAAACAGCAACAGAAAAAGACGACATCACACTCTTATGGGACATGCCAATACAAACAGATCATGAGATAAAGGCCAATAGACCAGACATCATCATCAAGAACAAAAAAGAAAAAAGCTGCCTACTCATCAACATGTCCATCCCGACTGAAAGGGACTCTTCCGTAAAAGTAACTGAAAAACTGTCCAAATATAAAGACCTTGAAATCGAGATTGAACGAATGTGGGGAATGAAAACCACAACAATACCAGTAGTGATAGGAGCCCTGGGACTTGTAAAAACCACAACAATACCAGTAGTTATAGGAGCCCTGGGACTTGTAAAAAAAAGAAGAAAAAGGGATGGAGACATATAGCCAACGGATCCCGGGTAACACCAGAATGCAAGAACTACAGAAGATCACACTACTTGCAACATCTCATATCTGAAGAAAGGCACTATCCATCAAATAGGCTTCTACCTCATTCTAACCCTAGGCCCAAGGAATTGGCCTGGTTATTATGTTGTATTATGGCAACATAATAACCAGGCCAGGAGGGGACCAGGAGAGCCATATTTATATAGGAAACAAATGAAAAAGAATAATTTCTTTTTCATTTGTTCCCCTTATAAATATGGCTCTCCTGGTCTGAAATACACATTTCTTCTACACAGAAGTATCATGAACACTGCTGACCTGTTTCTGAACTACACACTTCTTCTACACAGACGAAACATGAACACATCTCTCCTGGTTCTGAACTACACGCTTCTTCTACAAAGAAGTATCATGAACACTACTCCCCTGTTTCTGAAATACACACTTCTTCCACCAAGACGTATGATGAACACTGCTCTCCTGGTCTAAACTGTACACTTCTTATACACAGAGGAAACATGAATACTGCTCTCCTGGTTCTGAACTACACACTTCTTCCAACCAAAAGTATCATGAACACTGCTCTCCTGGTCTTAACTTACAAACTTCTTCGACCCAGAAGTATCATGAACACTGCTCTCCTGGTTTTGAACTACAACCTCCTTCTACCAAGAAGTATCATTATCATTGCTCTCCTGGTCTAATCAACACACTTCTTCCACACAGAAGTCTCATGAACACTGCTCTCCTGTTTCTGAACTACACACTTCTTCTGCCCAGAAGTATCCTGGACACTGAATTTCTGGTCTGAACTACACACTTCTTCTACAAAGAAGTATAATGAACACTGCTCTCCTGTTTCTGAACTACACACTTCTTCTACACAGAATTACCATAAACACTACTCTCCTGGTCCTGAACTACACACTTCATCTACACAAAGGAAACATGAACACTGCTCTCCTGGTCTGAACTACACATTTCTTCTACCCAGAAGTATCATGAACACTGAATTTCTGGTCTGAACTACACACTTCTTCCACTCAAAAGTATAATGAACAGTGAGTTCCTCCTCTGAACTACACACTTCTTCTACCCAGAAGTATGATGAACACTGCTCCCCTGATTCTGGACTGCACACTTTTTCTACCCAGAAGTATCATGAACACTGCTCCATGTTTCTGAACTACACACTTCTACACATAATTATCATAAACACTGCTCTCCTGGTCCTGAACTACACACTTCATCTACCCAGAAGTATGATGAACACTGCTCTCCTGATTCTGAACTGCAGACTTCTTCTACACCAAGGAAACATGAACACTGCTCTCCTGGTCTGAGCTACACTCTTCTTCTACAAGGAAGTATCATGAATACTGCTCTCCTGGTTCTGAACTACACACTTGTTCTAACCAGAAGTATCATGAACACTGCCCTCCTGATTCTGAACTACACACTTGTTCTAACCAGAATTATCATGAATACTGCTCTCCTGGTCTGAACTACACACTTGTTCTAACCAGAAGTATCATGAACACTGCCCTCCTGATTCTGAACTACACACTTGTTCTAACCAGAAGTATCATGAACACTGCCCTCCTGATTCTGAACTACACACTTGTTCTAACCAGAAGTATCATGAACACTGCCCTCCTGATTCTGAACTACAACATTCTTCTACAAAGAAGTGTCGTAAACACTGTTCTGCTGGTCTGAACTGCTCACTTCTTCTACACAGAAGTATAATGAACACTGTTCTGAACTACAACCTTCTACTACCAAGAAGTATCATGGTCACTGCTCTCCTGATTCTGAACTACATACTTCTTTCACCCAGAAGTATCATGAACACGGCTCTCCTGGTCGAAACGACACACTTGTTCTACCTACAAGTATGATGAACACTGCCCTCTTGGTTCTGAACGACACACTTCTCCTACTCGTCGCCTCCATTCAGTAAGAATGATGAGACGCTTTGTCCCTGCACACCCGTGGGTGGGTACTGAATAATCTGAGGATGTGTGTGTGTGTGTGTGTGTGTGTGTGTGTGTGTGTGTGTGAGAGAGAGCGAGCACAGGCTGTCTCCCAACATAAGTAATGGACACATTTCACGGTGTTGACAGCGTGCGGTGTGTGTGTGTCTGTGTGAGTGTTATGGCTCTTACCATAATAATGAGAACAAATGAGAGCCATCCATTTCCTGCCTGGCTCCTGATTGGCCCTGATGGCCAATATGGTGCTGGGTAATCCATCTTCCAACCCCTCCTCCTGACGACCTCCCGGTGACCTCCCGCGGGGCCTTAGCCTACGGCATCGTGGCACTAAAGGCCGAGGATGCATGAAGTTGGGTGAAGGAAGCAAGGGCAGCACAGGAAGGGTGGAGAGAAAACAACACAACCGTCACATGAACACTGCTGCTGTGTTTCTGTCACACACCAGAAAACAGGACACACAGCTTCACATCCTGGTTTGTCCAAGCCAATGAAGTCTGGTTCAGACAGAAACTTGAATCAGTTCATCTGGACACCAGGTTTATTGAGAGGAACCCATGTGAGTGGCACCTGACTGCAGGGGTCCCCACCCTTATAGGCGGTGCAGCCAGGTTGTATGAACAGCACGGTGGGGTACCTGCAGTCAGGTGAGACTGAAGAGGTCACTTAGATGATGATGAAACGTGTCTCTCAATAAGCGTAGTGTCCACATGGCCTGATCCACTTTCTGCGATGTCCTCACCTGGACCACAAAGCAGGCTTCAGGACATATTGGACTCGGGCTTCTGGTGAATCCATCATGAACATCTCCTGTGCAGTACATTTGAATTGATGGAAATGTTTTTTTCTTTTATGAATTTGTGCTGTAACTTAGGCACATGCAAAATAAATAATGAATAACTTGTTCACCTGACTTCATCATGACAAAAAGCTAAAATAACCACAAATAAACAAGGCATGGTATTGACCAGGTATTGACCTGGAGGATGATCATTTGAAACGTTTAAATGTATTATATTTGTTTAAGTTGATGTTTCCAGTAAGAAGAGGGTCTGAAAGCAAAGCAGCAGAATGATGGACAGACTCGGTACCTCATTGTGCCGCTTTGCTTCAGTCTTCTTGTTTCCACTCCTCTCAGGTGTGCCGGTGTGCTGGGAGGAACCATGATGGAGTCCTGCTGGGCAGGTACACACTGCTGACACCTGAGTACAAGACTGTCTCCACGACTCATAACCTACCCCCGTCCAGCTCATGGAGTAAGGCAGAAAGGATAGAAGATGTGGAAGAAGGACAATGAGCTGCAGAGCCACAGTTAGCTTGACAGT
This sequence comes from Lampris incognitus, assembly GCF_029633865.1. Classification (NCBI taxonomy): domain Eukaryota; kingdom Metazoa; phylum Chordata; class Actinopteri; order Lampriformes; family Lampridae; genus Lampris; species Lampris incognitus. The sequence continues at coordinate 52,319,591 of NC_079223.1, read as the reverse complement.
TGTGTGTAGTTGTACAGGTATAAATACCTGCCAGTTACTGTTTTCACCATCTCAAAACCCAGTGTTGTCAGGACACTATCACATACACATATACACACACATGCACACATTAATGCATTTCTTACATCTCTTTAAACCTTCCCCTGTTTTACAGCAGTTGTCCGTGATGTCTTCACAGTAACACATGCCAGACACGATGCGGTACACCGCTGGAGAATGTGGAGCAGCAGCCATTCAATATAGTAGTGTTGTGTATTTGCTCCTCATATGCTGTTGTTTTCTTGGTGCTGGTGGGTTGTGCAGCACTCACCAGGCTGTGCATCGTAATGGAGCGCAACAGACAATGCATGAAGTCAGCCTCAGAAGCAAGTCAAGCCAAGCCAATTTTATTTTTATAATGTATTTGTTATTATTTATTATATCATTTGTTATGTATTTATTATTTCTTTCTTTATTATTATTGTTATTTATTTTAAATTGATTATATTTATTATTATTATACTATTAATTGTTTATTTGTTATAGTTTTATTATTTATTATTTATCATTATTATACTATTAATTACTTATTTGTTATATTATTAAAATTTATTGTTATTATCATTATTACTATTATTATTATTATTATTATATAAATTATTTATTTGTTATATTATTATTATTTATTATCATTATACTATTGATTATTTATTTGTTATAGTATTATTATTTATTATTATACTATTAATTATTTATTTGTTATAGTATTATTATTTATCATTTATTATTATTGTTGTTATTATTATAATATTAATTATTTATTTGTTGTAGTATTATTATTATTATACTATTAATTATTTATTTGTTATATTATTATTATTTATTATCATTTATTATTATTGTTGTTATTATTATTGTTATTATTATAATATTAATTATTTATTTGTTGTAGTATTATTATTATTATTATACTATTAATTATTTATTTGTTATAGTATTGTTATTTCTTGTAATGATTGAAGCAAGAGGAGAACACGTCAGAAGATAAGCACTACAGTGAAATACTGAAAGATCAACACGGTCCAGTGTGTGTGCAGATTTGATGACATGTGTGATTTGGACTGATACGCTGCTCAACAGTACCGAGTCAGTTTTACAAATTGCGCGTGATTGTCTCGCTAGTGAAATCTGCAGCAGTCAGAAACTCGGAGCTGCGCGTGAACGCTTTCTGCGCGTCCCCGATCACTTCCGCTTCACGCGGAACACTGGCGCGTTCAGTAGGAAATAAACTATGGAAGAAATTAAGGACAGCCACGTAAAAGCTGCTAACAGGGTTTTTTTTTTTTACTGATTATTAATTCCAATTTAATTTAGATGTAATTTAATTTCTACAGACTGACATCATGGGTTGAGACCGTCAGCGAGGAATTTAGATATGCCGGATATGTTGACTAAAGCTTAACAGTTAGAGACGCATGACGTCACGACTACGCGTCTTACAAACAGCCGATTTAACAACACGCCACTACGTGTGTCACTGTTCATCACAAAACATACATACACACCAGCTGTGAAACCTTCAAACCGTGCCATGAAGAATGACATGTCGTCACCACACACTCACGTCAAACGGTCTATCTTAAGGGAAACACTACCGCTTTGCCCCACAGGGTGGCGCCAAACCAACAAATATTAAGGGCGCCTCCTACCTAGAAAGTTTACTAGTTTTTATTAGTACTTTCAGTTACTTTTCCATCTTTAACTTTTACCTACAGAATCCCACCTCTCCCTCAGTTTCCACTTCCACGTACTCTCCCTCTCTCTCTCTCTTTCTCTCTCTCTCTCTCTTTCTCTCTCTCTCTCCCTCTCTCAATCCAATTCAAATCAATTCAATTCAATTCAATATGTGCTTTATTGGCATGACATACGTGTACATATTGCCAAAGCATGTAAAACAACAACAACACAATACAACAATGATTATAATAATAACAGCAACAGCAATGATTATGATATTAAACAACAGCAGCAGCAATAGGTGCCGTCACCCACTGTCTCTCAGGTTGTGGCAGGGAAATTTAAATCTTGCTGCAATGCTCGTCGCTGGCCCCCCTCCCAGGACCACCCGCAGCTTACCTGCGTCCTCCATTTCCTGCTACTCTGGAGTCACATGTTCCAGCTCCTGGACAAAAGCCCTGTGCTGTTTTTCAAATGTGTTGTAGTGGTTATGGGGATACATAATTCCCCTTATTGAGCTAGTAGGAACGTTGGTTTGCAGCTGCTGTTTTCTCGGTTCGTGTTTACAGTGACACACTTCCGCTGCGCGGGTTTTTGTTGTGGTTGTTATGGTGAAGGAATAAATGGTGCACGTTGTGTAGCCGAAAGAGAAAGTTGTCACAGCCTCTCGCCCTTGACATCAAAGCGATCGCCCTTGACACCTGCTACACCAGCTCACACCTGCTACGCCAGCTGACACCTGCTACACAAGCTGACACCTGCTGACCCCCCCTTCACCCCGGCAATCGCCCTCACCCTTAAAAGGCCTCCACTATGGACCAGTCTTCGCTGGAACGTCGCCATTTATGGACTTCTGCCTGCCTGCGTACCTGCCACAGAGCCACCTCCTGCTCTACCCCCGAGATCGGTCACTTCAATAAAGACTGGATTCTTCCCTTACCTGGTTGTCCCGTCTGCTTTTGGGTTCCTTCCCGATACGTGACAGTACGTTCCAGCCACTATGGACCCAGCAGACCATTCCACCACAGACCTGGCCACGGTCTGCCAGGCTGTAGCCAACCAGGAATCGGTCCTCGGCCAGCACAGCCAGGTGCTACAGAGGATGGCTGACGCCCTCCGTGGGCTCAGCTCAAAGATCTCCGGAATCCAGACCCAACTTAGTGCCTCCGCTAGCCCGGGATCCGCCCCTCCAGCTCCGCCACCCCCAGCGCCATCAACTTCGGCTAAGGAACCATGGGTTGCCCCGCCCGATAAGTATGATGGAGATTTTGGACTTTGTCGCCCTTTTTTGATGCAGTGTGAGATTGTGTTTAACCAGCAGCCCCAGTCATATTCCACGGATGGAGCCAAAGTCGCTTACATCATGGGTCTTCTCCGGGGAAGCGCCCTGGATTGGGCTACAGCGGTGTGGGAGATGCGGGCCTCCACTTCCTCATCCTACGCTGAGTTCACCACTGCCTTTCGCCAGGTTTTTGATCATCCCGTGCGGGGAAAGGATGCGTCAAAAAGACTGATCTCTCTCCGCCAGGGTTCCCGCAGCGTCGCTGACTACTCAGTTGAGTTCCGTACGCTATCAGCGGAGAGCGGATGGAACAACGAGTCCCTCCAGGCCGGCTTTTCCAACGGGCTAAGCGAATCCATAAAGGACGAATTGGTTTCCTACCCCGTGCCTGGAGGGTTGGAGGAATTGGTTACCCTGGCCATTCGTGTGGACAACCGTCTCCGAGAGAGGAGGCGAGAGAGGACGCGCCGCTTTCCTGGTCACAACAACTTAGCACGGGCCACACCTCCAAACTCTGGGGGCCGAGCTCGCTCGACTGAGGTTGCTGTCCTTCGAGAAAGCCCGAGGCGTGACTCCTCCCCAGCTTCGGAGCCGATGCAACTCGGCCGCTTCCGGCTCAACCCGGAGGAGCGTCAACGCCGCATCACCGAGAACAGCTGCTTGTATTGTGGTCAGCCTGGTCACTTTCTCGCCTCCTGCCCTCACCGTTCCGTCAAACTAGCAGGCTCACGAGGGAGGTGAAGGATCCTCGTGAGCCCAACTGTCTGCCCTCTGTCTCCTCGTCCACGTACCCAGTTGCAAGCTACCATCAGTTTTAAAGGTCAGTCCACTAAACTTTTGGCTTTAATTGACTCTGGAGCTGATGAAAGCTTTTTGGATGCAAGTGTTGTGAAGCAGCTAGGTCTTGCCACTGTGAGTCTGGACCAGCCTCTTGAAGCTAATGCCCTGGATGGACGTCTCCTGGCCCGGATAACCTCTAAGACCGAGCCTGTGCGCCTCCTGTTGTCGGGAAACCATCAAGAGGAGTTAAGCTTTTTCGTTATCAATTCTCCCTTTGTTCCCATTATACCTGGTCATCCCTGGCTGGTTAAGTATAGTCCCCATATTGATTGGTCATCGGCCAGAATTTCAAGTTGGAGTCCCGTCTGTCATGCCATATGCCTCCAGTCTGCTCTGCCTCAGTCTGTCCCCTGTCAGGTGTCAAGCTCTGAGACCTCTGACCTGTCACTGGTGCCTCCAGAGTACCATGACCTCCAAGCCGTGTTCAACAAGCAGCAAGCTCTCTCCCTGCCTCCTCATCGCCCCTATGATTGCGCTATTGACCTGCTGCCGGGCGCTCCCCTCCCCAGCAGCCGCCTATATAGCCTCTCCAAGCCTGAGCGGGAGTCCATGGGGAGGTACATCAAGGACTCCTTGGCTGCTGGTCTTATTCGCCCGTCATCATCACCCCTTGGTGCGGGGTTATTTTTTGTGGCCAAGAAGGACAAGACCCTCCAGCCGTGTATTGACTATAGAGGCCTCAATAACATCACAGTCAAGAATAAGTACCCTCTGCCCCTCATGACTTCCGCTTTTGATTCTCTCCAGGGAGCCACAGTGTTCACTAAACTAGACCTCCGCAATGCTTACCACCTGGTCCGGGTTCGAGACGGAGATGAATGGAAGACTGCCTTCAACACCCCCCTGGGGCATTTTGAATATCTGGTGATGCCGTTTGGTCTCACTAATGCCCCAGCTGTCTTCCACAGTCTGGTCAATGACGTCCTACGTGACATGTTGGATCGTTTCGTTATTGTTTACCTGGATGATATCCTGATTTTTTCCAGAGACCTGTCAGAGCATGTCATGCACGTCCGCCAAGTCCTTCAACGGCTTCTGGAGAACCGCCTTTTCGTAAAAGCAGAGAAGTGCGAATTCCATGCTCCTTCAGTCACCTCCCTGGGCTACATCGTGGCCGATGGGCAGGTGAGAATGGACCCCGCCAAGGTCAGAGCGGTTCTTGAGTGGCCAAGCCCGACCAGCCGTAAGCAGCTTCAGAGGTTCCTCGGGTTTGCCAACTTCTACAGACGGTTAATCTGCAACTACAGCCGCGTTGCGGCCCCACTAACCGCTCTTACCTCCACCTCCAGACCGTTCCTGTGGACCCCTGTAGCAGAGGCAGCTTTCCAAGCCCTCAAGCACCGCTTCACCACAGCTCCTATCCTCATCCAGCCAGACCCAACCAAGCAGTTCGTTGTAGAAGTGGACGCCTCTGAGATTGGGATGGGGGCGGTCCTTTCTCAGCGCTCCAGTGAGGATGGCACGACACACCCCTGTGCCTTCCTGTCTCGCCGTCTCTCCCCAGCTGAAAGGAACTATGATGTGGGGAATCGTGAGCTCCTGGCGGTGAAATTGGCACTGGAGGAATGGCGACATTTTCTGGAGGGGTCTGAGCTTCCTTTCATAGTGTGGACTGACCATAAGAACCTGGAATACATCCAGTCAGCAAAGCGACTCACCGCGCGCCAAGCCAGGTGGGTGCTCTTTTTTGGTCGTTTTAATTTTTCTTTGACGTACAGACCTGGCTCCAGGAATGTCAAGCCCGATGCTCTGTCTCGTGTGCATGGGGAGGAGTCTGAGCCCAAGCTCCAACCTGACAACATCGTTCCCTCTACCTGTGTGGTTGCGGCTGCGGCTGTCACCTGGAACATTGAAAGGGAGGTCATGGCAGCACAACAGACTCAGCCTGACCCAGGTAACGGTCCCTCCGGGCGCTTGTTTGTTCCAGACGCTGTTAGATCTAGCGTGTTGCAGTGGGCTCACTCTTCCAAACTTACCTGCCATCCTGGAGTAACCCGTGCCCTAGCCTTCCTCCGCAGACGGTTCTGGTGGCCTTCCATGACGGAGGATACTGGGTCTTTTGTTTCTGCCTGTCCTGTTTGTGCCCAGAATAAGCCCTCCACTCGGGCCAGTGCCGGTCTGCTGCGCCCCCTGCCTGTTCCACACCGTCCCTGGTCGTATCTGTCCTTGGATTTCGTCTCTGGTCTGCCCGCCTCCGACGGTAACACCGTTGTACTGACTGTCGTTGATCGCTTCAGTAAATTTGCTCACTTTTTGCCCCTGTCTAAACTGCCTTCGGCCCGAGAGACTGCGGATCTGCTGGTCAGGGAGGTTTTCCGGGTTCACGGTCTTCCCCGTGATTTTGTGTCTGACCGTGGCCCCCAGTTCACTTCTGCTGTCTGGAAGGCTTTCTGCTCTGCCATCGGTGCCACCGTCAGCCTTTCATCGGGGTTCCATCCTCAGACCAACGGCCAGGCCGAGAGGGCCAACCAGGCATTGGAGACGGTTCTCCGCTGTCTGGTGTCTGCCAACCCATCCTATTGGTCCTCACAACTTCCCTGGGTAGAATATGCCCATAACACCTTGCCATCGTCTGCTACTGGGTTGTCCCCTTTTCAATGCCTTTACGGCTATCAGCCCCCCCTTTTTCCTTCTCAAGAGGTAGACATTCCGGTTCCGTCTGTCCAGGCCCATGTCCGTCGGTTCCGTCGGACCTGCACTGCTCAGGGCCTCCGGCCGTTACCAGCGCTTGGCGGATCGTCATCGCACCCCTGCTCCGGACTACTCCCCCGTTGACCAGGTATGGCTCTCTACCAAGGATCTACCCTTGAGATCGGACGCTAAAAAACTGTCCCCCAGGTATATTGGTCCCTTTCCCATTGTCAAAGTCATTAACCCCTCTGTGGTCCGTCTGAAGCTGCCCCGCACTCTCCGGGTTCACCCTTCCTTCCATGTGTCCTGCCTCAAACCTGTCTCTACGAGCCCTCTAGTTCCTCCGGCCCCCCCGCCCCCACCTCCTCGTATGATCAACAATCATCTGGCTTACACCGTTCGTCGTCTCCTGGACTCTCGTCGCCGCGGTCGCGGCCTGCAGTATCTCGTGGACTGGGAGGGATATGGCCCGGAGGAGAGGTGTTGGGTCCCTCGTCGCCTTGTCCTGGACGCAAACCTCATCCGGGACTTCCACAAGACGCACCCTGACGGGCCTGGTAGGTCGCCCGGTGGCGCCCCTCGGAGGGGGGGTACTGTCACAGCCTCTCGCCCTTGACATCAAAGCGATCGCCCTTGACACCTGCTACACCAGCTCAAACCTGCTACGCCAGCTGACACCTGCTACACCAGCTGACACCTGCTACACCAGCTGACACCTGCTGACCCCCCTTTCACCCCGGCAATCGCCCTCACCCTTAAAAGGCCTCCACTATGGACCAGTCTTCGCTGGAACGTCGCCATTCATGGACTTCTGCCTGCCTGCCTACCTGCCACAGAGCCACCTCCTGCTCTACCCCCGAGATCGGTCACTTCAATAAAGACTGGATTCTTCCCTTACCTGGTTGTCCCGTCTGCTTTTGGGTTCCTTCCCGATACGTGACAAAAGTTGTCACGACTCCTGATTGAGCTCCTCTACACTGGTGACCCCGGCGTTTGTCTCTTGGTAGTTATCAGAGACAATCTTTCAAACGAACATGGTTGACGAAATAAACGCGGTTTCTCTCAAATTGCCGGAGTTCTGGGAGTCATCGGTGTAACGGGGGCAGTCCTATGCTGTTCTATCCTGGTCAGCCTGCTGCACGCCCGTCACTCTCATAGTTAGCTCTGCGTTGTGTTCTATTTTCGGTGGGGCCCCAGGTGTTGTGGGGGGCCCTCAGTCTCTCATCCTCATCATCATCATCATGATCAAGGAAGGAGGGGGGACACACAGGACTCTATTTGGCTCACCTTGCCATTTATTTTGGTTTCAAACCCTTCGACAAACGTCCAGTCCTCCAGCGGGAGCGGTGTTTCTTACGGACGTGGGGGTCGAAGTTCAACCACTGCCCGGACTTCACTCGTGTGCGTTAGAAGGAGAAACCGTCCACGGGACTCCGATGTAAGAAAGGATAAACAAGTATTTTATCCCACAGCTTGCAGTATCTTCTTACAGGGATACTCAAGGTTACGTTCTCCTCAACCAGCAAAACTGTCCTATGTTAAGAAACACGCGTGGCTCGGCTCGATTGCTGCTTGAGACTCCTCCCACAAAACAAAAATGGCCTCTCCCGCTTTCCCTCTTCCGTGTACCCACAAGACCTCTCTCTTAAAGCGACAGTACACGTATATGACGGTCGTTGGAAAACATACATAAAAGTAAATAATGACATAAAATAAAATGTAGTAAACACAAATAACAGCACACAGACAGGATTTGGTGATATTTCATACTCAAACAAAATAAAATAAAAACATTAATTTTAACCTGGTTACATCGGCAACGACGTGGTTCGCCCAGGGGGAAGCGCAGTTTGCTATCCGCAAAATAACAGATGATGCTACTAAATACTACTACGTGGTATCGGCGCTAGAGTAGTGAGTCTCCTTACAAATCCTCCGGCGGCAGACAAATACAAGGGGCTCAAAGATCACCTCTTGAAGATTTTTGAACTTTCCGACGCCGAGAGGGCCCACCGTCTCTTTTCTCTGCAAGGCTTGGGTGACAGCAGGCCATCCGAGCTCATGGACAAAATGCTGAATCTGCTGGGACCGGCGCACACTCCTGATTTCCTCTTTGTCCAACTGTTTCTGAGACAACTGCCTGCTCAGGTGCGGGCCGCTTTGGCCAACACCAGCATTACCGATTGCCGCAAGCTAGCTGAAGAAGCTGACAAGTTCCTCCTGGCCAGCCAACAGCAGCACTGCGCGTCCGCGCTCACCCCTGCCCACCCCCACACGCCACCACCTGGTGACTCCATGGTGGTCGCCGCGGCAACCCCCGGTCGGCGACAGGAGCCCGGCCTGTGCTTTTACCATGCAAAGTTGGGGGCCAAGGCGAAAAAGTGCAACTCCCGTGCAATTTCAGCTCGTCGGGATTCGGGAAACGCCAAGGCCGGCGCTCACTAGTGGCCATGGGCGTTGGCGTGGAGGACAAAAGGCTACTTTTCCTGCAAGACTCCATCTCGGGGCGGCGTTTCCTATGCGACACTGGGGCGCAGAGGAGTGTTGTACCTGTATCGAGGGTGGACGCCCTGTCGGGCGCTCACGGCCCTCCCATGGAAGCTGCTAACGGCAGCTCTATCCGCACGTACGGCACGAGGCACATTGTCATGTGTTTTAACGGACAGCGGTTCAGCTGGGATTTTGTCACCGCCGACGTGGCATTTCCCCTCCTCGGTGCAGATTTCCTTTGTGCTCATGGGCTGCTGGTGGATGTCAGGAATCGCCGCCTGATTGACGCCGTCACCTTCGCTTCACGCGCGTGTACACTCAGCGATACAGGTACCTTTCACGGTACCTGAGAGGAGGTTCGACCACGTGAATGTGGACCTGGTAGGCCCCCTACCCCCCTCCCGTGGTTTCACATACCTGCTCACCATGGTCGACAGGACCACGCGATGGCCAGAGGCCGTCCCGCTTTCGTCCACGACAGCGCCTGAGGTTGCCCAAGTGTTCATCGGAACCTGGGTCGCCCGCTTTGGCACCCCATCTGACCTCTCCTCGGACAGAGGGCCGCAATTCGCGTCAGCGCTCTGGGAGGAGATCGCCGCGGGTTTAGGGGTGAGGCTCCATCGCGCCATTGCGGGCTACCCTCAAGGACGACCGCTGGGTCGACAAACTGTCTTGGGTCATGCTCGGGCTCAGGACGGCCCCCAAGGAGGACCTCCAGTCCTCATCTGCCGAACTGGTCTACGGACAGCCACTTCGGGTCCCGGGGGATTTCCTTCCCACCGCCACAGCTCCCTGGTCCGCCAGCTGCCAAAGGACTGCGCTGCAGAAGGAAGCCAGGGCTTTTGTACCGGTCCCCACGTCTCAGCATGGCGGCTCTCAGTCCTATGTCCCCACGGAGCTGCGGTCGGCGGAATATGTTTTCATCCGTCACGACGCGCACCGCGGTCCCCTGCAGCCACCCTACGACGGCCCATTTCGGGTACGGGACACTGGAGATAAGCGCTTTGTGGTGGAGGTTGGCAGCAGGCTGGAGCGGGTTTCTGTGGACCGCCTCAAGCCTGCTCACCTGGACTTAGACCGCCCTGCTGGTCTGTCCCTGCCCCCACGGCGGGGGCGCCCCCCGGCCCTGCCCCCCTCCCCCGGCGAGCCGCCCCCTGCTTCCCCGGCCCCTCCCTTTCCCCGATCCAGCTGTGAGGACTCTGCTGCTTTGCCTGCGGTTAACCAGCCCCCAGCTCCTGTTCAGCGGAGCCGTTGGGGCAGAGAGAGATCCGCCCCCCTCGCCACACTGACTTTTCCTATTAAGGCGAATTCTGGGGGGACGTGTGTAGTGGTTATGGGGATACATCATTCCCCTTATTGAGCTGGTAGGAACGTTAGTTTACAGCTGCTGTTTTCTCGGTTCGTGTTTACAGTGACACACTTCCGGTGCGCGGGTTTTTGGTTGTTGTTATGGTGAAGGAATAAATGGTGCACGTTGTGTAGCCGAAAGAGAAAGTTGTCACGACTCCTGATTGAGCTCCTCTACATGTTAGTATTTGTAGTAATGAGCCTTGTGTTAGTATTTGTTAGTATTTGCAGTAACGAGCCATATGTTAGTATTTGTTAGTAGTTGCAGTAGTGAGCCTTATTTTAGTATTTGTTAGTATTTGCAGTAATGATCCACATGTTAGTATTTGTTAGTATTTGTAGTAATGAGCCTTATGTTAGCATTTGTTAGTATTTGCAGTAATGATCCATATGTTAGTATTTGTTAGTATTTGGAGTAGTGAGCCTTATGTTAGCATTTGTTGGTATTTGTAGTAATGAGCCTTGTGTTAGTATTTGCAGTAATGATCAATATGTTAGTATTTGTGGTAATGAGCCTTATGTTAGCATTTGTTAGTATTTGTAGTAATGAGCCTTATGTTAGCATTTATTAGTATTTGTAGTAATGAGCCTTGTGTTAGTATTTGTTAGTATTTGCAGTAATTATCCATACGTTAGTATTTGTTAGTATTTGTAGTAATGAGCCTTATGTTAGCATTTGTTAGTATTTGTAGTAATGAGCCTTGTGTTAGTGTTTGTTAGTATTTGCAGTAGTGAGCCTTGTGTTAGTATTTGTTAGTATTTGCTGTAGTGAGCCTTGTGTTAGTGTTTGTTAGTATTTGAGTAACGAGCCTTATGTTAGTATTTGTAAGTATTTGGAGTAGTGAGCCTTATGTTAGCATTGTCTAGTATTTGTAGTAATGAGCCTTATGTTAGCATTTGTTAGTATTTGTAGTAATGAGCCTTGTGTTAGTGTTTGTTAGTATTTGCAGTAGTGAGCCTTGTGTTAGTATTTTTTAGTATTTGTAGTAATGAGCCTTGTGTTAGTATTTGTTAGTATTTGTAGTAGTGAGCTTTGTGTTAGTGTTTGTAGTAATGCGCCTTGTGTTAGTATTTGTTAGTATTTGCAGTAACGAGCCATATGTTAGTATTTGTTAGTAGTTGCAGTAGTGAGCCTTGTGTTAGTATTTGTTAGTATTTGCAGTAATGAGCCATATGTTAGTATTTATTAGTAGTTGCAGTAGTGAGCCTTATGATAGTATTTGTTAGTATTTGTAGTAATGAGCCTTGTGTTAGTATTTGTTAGTATTTGCAGTAGTGAACTTTGTGTTAGTGTTTGTAGTAATGAGCCTTGTGTTAGCATTTGTTAGTATTTGCAGTAGTGAGCCTTGTGTTAGTGTTTGTTCGTATTTGCAGTAGTGAGCCTTGTGTTAGTGTTTGTTAGTATTTGCAGTAATGAGCCATATGTTAGTATTTATTAGTAGTTGCAGTAGTGAGCCTTATGATAGTATTTGTTAGTATTTGTAGTAATGAGCCTTGTGTTAGTATTTGTTAGTATTTGCAGTAGTGAACTTTGTGTTAGTGTTTGTAGTAATGAGCCTTGTGTTAGCATTTGTTAGTATTTGCAATAGTGAGCCTTGTGTTAGTGTTTGTTCGTATTTGCAGTAGTGAGCCTTGTGTTAGTGTTTGTTCGTATTTGCAGTAGTGAGCCTTGTGTTAGTGTTTGTTCGTATTTGCAGTAGTGAGCTTTGTGTTAGTGTTTGTTAGTATTTGTTAGCATTTGTAGTAATGGCGGTGGTAGTAGTAGCACAGAATGTCAGCTTGCACCTTTGTTTTTCGTTTACAAGGCCAACATTTGCACGAAGCCTCAAAGTGTGCGATTCCACGTGTTGTTGTTTGTTGTCGTACAATGAGCAAGGAAAATAAAGTACATATACTTTATTGTCCTTGTCCATATACAAAAAAGTACATATAAAGTGCATATACAACAAGGTTAAATACTGACTGAAATATGACTTGAGCAGAGAAGGCTGTTTTACTGATTGGGGATGGCTTCTCTGTGTCTACAGGGCCGGCTCGAGGCAAAGGCAGGCTAAGTGGCGGCGGCGTGCCATCATGTGAGTGACAAAGTGGTGTTGGGACACTGGGGTTTGTTGTTGGGACCCCGGGGTATGTTGTTGGGACCCCGGGGTATGTTGTTGGGACCCCGGGGTATGTTGTTGGGACCCCGGGGTATGTTGTTGGGACCCCGGGGTATGTTGTTGGGACCCCGGGGTATGTTGTTGGGACCCCGGGGTATGTTGTTGGGACCGCGGGGTTTGTGGGAAGGTTTGTGGGAAGGGGGGATGTAGGTCTGCTTCAGGCCGCCATAAGGCCCGGGCTGACCCTGCTTTTATTCGTTATGAAAACATGACGAGGCTTTTTTAATGCTGCTGAGAGCAGATCTGAGAGACTCTATGAGACTTACTAATCCTGGGGAAACCAGCGCTGCTTCAGACGCGCTCATGCACATCTACAGTAGCCTGTTCCCTCCTCTCTCTGTCTGCTGCAGCCTTTGCAAATTCACTTAGCTAATTGATTTCAGCAGGCCTTCTCTAAGCCATCACGTTGCTCTCCGTCATGTGAGGAGACTATCACGGCTTGTTAGTTGGGCCCATGCACATCCGCTGGAGCAGCAGCCCAGGAATTAACCCATGTCGGATTAAAACAAAACAAAAAAAAAACAACACAAAAAAAACTGTGGCTTGCTTGGTTTGTTCTCTT
>NC_079223.1:52281564-52304064 GCF_029633865.1 Lampris incognitus | reverse complement strand
TAACACATTTAAAGTGTCTCAGTAAACCTTTTATGGGACATCTACTCATCTCTAACTTGATGTAGTGTTATAACACATTTAAAGTGACTCAGTAAACTTTTCAGGGGACAGCTACTCGTCTCTAACTTGATGTAGTGTTATAACACATTTCAGGTGTCTCAGTAAACCTTTTATGGGACATCTACTCATCTCTAACTTGATGTAGTGTTATAACACATTTAAAGTGTCTCAGTAGACCTTTTATGGGACATCTACTCATCTCTAACTTGATGTAGTGTTATAACACATTTAAAGTGACTCAGTAAACTTTTCAGGGGACAGCTACTCGTCTCTAACTTGATGTAGTGTTATAACACATTTCAGGTGTCTCAGTAAACCTTTTATGGGACATCTACTCATCTCTAACTTGATGTAGTGTTATAACACATTTAAAGTGACTCAGTAAACTTTTCAGGGGACAGCTACTCGTCTCTAACTTGATGTAGTGTTATAACACATTTCAGGTGTCTCAGTAAACCTTTTATGGGACATCTACTCATCTCTAACTTGATGTAGTGTTATAACACATTTAAAGTGTCTCAGTAGACCTTTCAGGGGACAGCTGCTCGTCTCTAACTTGATGTAGTGTTATAACACATTTAAAGTGTCTCAGTAAACCTTTCAGGGGACAGCTACTCGTCTCTAACTTGATGTAGTGTTATAACACATTTAAAGTGTCTCAGTAAACCTTTCAGGGGACAGCTACTCGTCTCTAACTTGATGTAGTGTTATAACACATTTAAAGTGTCTCAGTAAACCTTTTATGGGACATCTACTCATCTCTAACTTGATGTAGTGTTATAACACATTTAAAGTGTCTCAGTAAACCTTGTATGGGACATCTACTCATCTCTAACTTGATGTAGTGTTATAACACATTTAAAGTGTCTCAGTAAACCTTTTATGGGACATCTACTCATCTCTAACTTGATGTAGTGTTATAACACATTTAAAGTGTCTCAGTAAACCTTTCAGGGGACAGCTACTCGTCTCTAACTTGATGCAGTGTTATAACACATTTCAGGTGTCTCAGTAAACCGTTCAGGGGACAGCTACTCGTCTCTAAATTGATGTAGTGTTATAACACATTTAAAGTGTCTCAGTAAACCTTTCAGGGGACAGCTACTCGTCTCTAACTTGATGTAGTGTTATAACACATTTAAAGTGTCTCAGTAAACCTTTCAGGGGACAGCTGCTCGTCTCTAACTTGATGTAGTGTTATAACACATTTAAAGTGACTCAGTAAACCTTTCAGGGGACAGCTACTCGTCTCTAACTTGATGTAGCGTTATAACACATTTAAAGTGTCTCAGTAAACCTTTCAGGGGACAGCTACTCGTCTCTAACTTGATGTAGGGTTATAACACATTTAAAGTGTCTCAGTAAACCTTTCAGGGGACAGCTACTCGTCTCTAACTTGATGTAGTGTTATAACACATTTAAAGTGTCTCAGTAAACCTTTCAGGGGACAGCTGCTCGTCTCTAACTTGATGTAGTGTTATAACACATTTAAAGTGTCTCAGTAAACCTTTCAGGGGACAGCTACTCGTCTCTAACTTGATGTAGTGTTATAACACATTTAAAGTGTCTCAGTAGACCTTTTATGGGACATCTACTCATCTCTAACTTGATGTAGTGTTATAACACATTTAAAGTGACTCAGTAAACTTTTCAGGGGACAGCTACTCGTCTCTAACTTGATGTAGTGTTATAACACATTTCAGGTGTCTCAGTAAACCTTTTATGGGACATCTACTCATCTCTAACTTGATGTAGTGTTATAACACATTTAAAGTGTCTCAGTAGACCTTTTATGGGACATCTACTCATCTCTAACTTGATGTAGTGTTATAACACATTTAAAGTGACTCAGTAAACTTTTCAGGGGACAGCTACTCGTCTCTAACTTGATGTAGTGTTATAACACATTTCAGGTGTCTCAGTAAACCTTTTATGGGACATCTACTCATCTCTAACTTGATGTAGTGTTATAACACATTTAAAGTGTCTCAGTAGACCTTTTATGGGACATCTACTCATCTCTAACTTGATGTAGTGTTATAACACATTTAAAGTGACTCAGTAAACTTTTCAGGGGACAGCTACTCGTCTCTAACTTGATGTAGTGTTATAACACATTTCAGGTGTCTCAGTAAACCTTTTATGGGACATCTACTCATCTCTAACTTGATGTAGTGTTATAACACATTTAAAGTGTCTCAGTAAACCTTGTATGGGACATCTACTCATCTCTAACTTGATGTAGTGTTATAACACATTTAAAGTGTCTCAGTAAACCTTTTATGGGACATCTACTCATCTCTAACTTGATGTAGTGTTATAACACATTTAAAGTGTCTCAGTAAACCTTTCAGGGGACAGCTACTCGTCTCTAACTTGATGCAGTGTTATAACACATTTCAGGTGTCTCAGTAAACCGTTCAGGGGACAGCTACTCGTCTCTAAATTGATGTAGTGTTATAACACATTTAAAGTGTCTCAGTAAACCTTTCAGGGGACAGCTACTCGTCTCTAACTTGATGTAGTGTTATAACACATTTAAAGTGTCTCAGTAAACCTTTCAGGGGACAGCTGCTCGTCTCTAACTTGATGTAGTGTTATAACACATTTAAAGTGACTCAGTAAACCTTTCAGGGGACAGCTACTCGTCTCTAACTTGATGTAGCGTTATAACACATTTAAAGTGTCTCAGTAAACCTTTCAGGGGACAGCTACTCGTCTCTAACTTGATGTAGGGTTATAACACATTTAAAGTGTCTCAGTAAACCTTTCAGGGGACAGCTACTCGTCTCTAACTTGATGTAGTGTTATAACACATTTAAAGTGTCTCAGTAAACCTTTCAGGGGACAGCTGCTCGTCTCTAACTTGATGTAGTGTTATAACACATTTAAAGTGTCTCAGTAAACCTTTCAGGGGACAGCTACTCGTCTCTAACTTGATGTAGTGTTATAACACATTTAAAGTGTCTCAGTAGACCTTTTATGGGACATCTACTCATCTCTAACTTGATGTAGTGTTATAACACATTTAAAGTGACTCAGTAAACTTTTCAGGGGACAGCTACTCGTCTCTAACTTGATGTAGTGTTATAACACATTTCAGGTGTCTCAGTAAACCTTTTATGGGACATCTACTCATCTCTAACTTGATGTAGTGTTATAACACATTTAAAGTGTCTCAGTAGACCTTTTATGGGACATCTACTCATCTCTAACTTGATGTAGTGTTATAACACATTTAAAGTGACTCAGTAAACTTTTCAGGGGACAGCTACTCGTCTCTAACTTGATGTAGTGTTATAACACATTTCAGGTGTCTCAGTAAACCTTTTATGGGACATCTACTCATCTCTAACTTGATGTAGTGTTATAACACATTTAAAGTGTCTCAGTAGACCTTTTATGGGACATCTACTCATCTCTAACTTGATGTAGTGTTATAACACATTTAAAGTGACTCAGTAAACTTTTCAGGGGACAGCTACTCGTCTCTAACTTGATGTAGTGTTATAACACATTTCAGGTGTCTCAGTAAACCTTTTATGGGACATCTACTCATCTCTAACTTGATGTAGTGTTATAACACATTTAAAGTGTCTCAGTAGACCTTTTATGGGACATCTACTCATCTCTAACTTGATGTAGTGTTATAACACATTTAAAGTGACTCAGTAAACTTTTCAGGGGACAGCTACTCGTCTCTAACTTGATGTAGTGTTATAACACATTTCAGGTGTCTCAGTAAACCTTTTATGGGACATCTACTCATCTCTAACTTGATGTAGTGTTATAACACATTTAAAGTGTCTCAGTAGACCTTTTATGGGACATCTACTCATCTCTAACTTGATGTAGTGTTATAACACATTTAAAGTGACTCAGTAAACTTTTCAGGGGACAGCTACTCGTCTCTAACTTGATGTAGTGTTATAACACATTTCAGGTGTCTCAGTAAACCTTTTATGGGACATCTACTCATCTCTAACTTGATGTAGTGTTATAACACATTTAAAGTGTCTCAGTAAACCTTTTATGGGACATCTACTCGTCTCTAACTTGATGTAGTGTTATAACACATTTAAAGTGTCTCAGTAAACCTTTTATGGGACATCTACTCATCTCTAACTTGATGTAGTGTTATAACACATTTAAAGTGACTCAGTAAACTTTTCAGGGGACAGCTACTCGTCTCTAACTTGATGTAGTGTTATAACACATTTCAGGTGTCTCAGTAAACCTTTTATGGGACATCTACTCATCTCTAACTTGATGTAGTGTTATAACACATTTAAAGTGTCTCAGTAGACCTTTTATGGGACATCTACTCATCTCTAACTTGATGTAGTGTTATAACACATTTAAAGTGACTCAGTAAACTTTTCAGGGGACAGCTACTCGTCTCTAACTTGATGTAGTGTTATAACACATTTCAGGTGTCTCAGTAAACCTTTTATGGGACATCTACTCATCTCTAACTTGATGTAGTGTTATAACACATTTAAAGTGACTCAGTAAACTTTTCAGGGGACAGCTACTCGTCTCTAACTTGATGTAGTGTTATAACACATTTCAGGTGTCTCAGTAAACCTTTTATGGGACATCTACTCATCTCTAACTTGATGTAGTGTTATAACACATTTAAAGTGTCTCAGTAGACCTTTCAGGGGACAGCTGCTCGTCTCTAACTTGATGTAGTGTTATAACACATTTAAAGTGTCTCAGTAAACCTTTCAGGGGACAGCTACTCGTCTCTAACTTGATGTAGTGTTATAACACATTTAAAGTGTCTCAGTAAACCTTTCAGGGGACAGCTACTCGTCTCTAACTTGATGTAGTGTTATAACACATTTAAAGTGTCTCAGTAAACCTTTTATGGGACATCTACTCGTCTCTAACATGATGTAGTGTTATAACACATTTAAAGTGTCTCAGTAAACCGTTCAGGGGACAGCTACTCGTCTCTAACTTGATGTAGTGTTATAACACATTTAAAGTGACTCAGTAAACTTTTCAGGGGACAGTTACTCGTCTCTAACTTGATGTAGTGTTATAACACATTTAAAGTGACTCAGTAAACTTTTCAGGGGACAGCTACTCGTCTCTAACTTGATGTAGTGTTATAACACATTTAAAGTGTCTCAGTAAACCGTTCAGGGGACAGCTACTCGTCTCTAAATTGATGTAGTGTTATAACACATTTAAAGTGTCTCAGTAAACCGTTCAGGGGACAGCTACTCGTCTCTAACTTGATGTAGTGTTATACCACATTTAAAGTGTCTCAGTAAACCTTTCAGGGGACAGCTACTCGTCTCTAACTTGATGTAGTGTTATAACACATTTAAAGTGTCTCAGTAAACCGTTCAGGGGACAGCTACTCGTCTCTAACTTGATGTAGTGTTATAACACATTTAAAGTGTCTCAGTAAACCTTTCAGGGGACAGCTACTCGTCTCTAACTTGATGTAGTGTTATAACACATTTAAAGTGTCTCAGTAAACCTTTCAGGGGACAGCTACTCGTCTCTAACTTGATGTAGTGTTATAACACATTTAAAGTGTCTCAGTAAACCTTTTATGGGACATCTACTCATCTCTAACTTGATGTAGTGTTATAACACATTTAAAGTGACTCAGTAAACTTTTCAGGGGACAGCTACTCGTCTCTAACTTGATGTAGTGTTATAACACATTTAAAGTGTCTCAGTAAACCGTTCAGGGGACAGCTACTCGTCTCTAAATTGATGTAGTGTTATAACACATTTCAGGTGTCTCAGTAAACCGTTCAGGGGACAGCTACTCGTCTCTAAATTGATGTAGTGTTATAACACATTTAAAGTGTCTCAGTAAACCTTTCAGGGGACAGCTACTCGTCTCTAACTTGATGTAGTGTTATAACACATTTAAAGTGTCTCAGTAAACCTTTCAGGGGACAGCTACTCGTCTCTAACTTGATGCAGTGTTATAACACATTTCAGGTGTCTCAGTAAACCGTTCAGGGGACAGCTACTCGTCTCTAACTTGATGTAGCGTTATAACACATTTAAAGTGTCTCAGTAAACCTTTCAGGGGACAGCTACTCGTCTCTAACTTGATGTAGGGTTATAACACATTTAAAGTGTCTCAGTAAACCTTTCAGGGGACAGCTGCTCATCTCTAACTTGATGTAGTGTTATAACACATTTAAAGTGTCTCAGTAAACCTTTCAGGGGACAGCTACTCGTCTCTAACTTGATGTAGTGTTATAACACATTTAAAGTGTCTCAGTAAACCTTTTATGGGACATCTACTCATCTCTAACTTGATGTAGTGTTATAACACATTTAAAGTGTCTCAGTAAACCTTTTATGGGACAGCTACTCATCTCTAACTTGATGCAGTGTTATAACACATTTAAAGTGTCTCAGTAAACCTTTCAGGGGACAGCTACTCGTCTCTAACTTGATGTACTGTTATAACACATTTAAAGTGTCTCAGTAAACCTTTCAGGGGACAGCTACTCGTCTCTAACTTGATGTACTGTTATAACACATCTTCGGTCCATCTACTGTGTGTGGGTGGTGATACAATGTTTCCATTTCAGAAGTATTAGATGTGTAGGTAAAAGAGGGGTGAAAGACATATTTTTCCCCTCTTTTTCTCTCAATTGTACCTGGCCAATTGCCCCACTCTTCCGAGCCGTCCCGGTCGCCGCTCCACCCCGTCTGCCAATCCGGGGAGGGCTGCAGACTACCACATGTCTCCTCCGATATATGTGGAGTCACCAGCTGCTTCTTTTCACCTGCCAGTGAGGAGTTTCACCAGGGGGCAGGGGGATGTAGCGCATGGGAGGATCGCGCCGCCACCCCCTCCCCCCTGAACAGGCGCCCCTACCGACCAGAGGAGGCGCTAGTGCAATGACCAGGACACATAACCACATCCGGCTTCCCACCCGCAGACACGGCCAATTGATTCTATAGGGACGCCTACCAAGCCGGAGGTAACACGGGGATTGTAACCGGTGATCGCCGTGTCGGTAGGCAACGGAATAGACCGCTAGCTACCCGGATGCCCGCCCCGTAAAAGACAATTCTATTAAGATACAGGGGAGTGTTGGTCCCAGGGGGAACGCCAAACAGGACCGTAAGAAGATCAGGTGGAACGTCCACACCAGAAATCGGATTTAAAAATGGATTTAAAAATGTCTGTCCACAATTCAGATAAGCGAGGGCAGCTCCAAAACATGTGAAGCAGGTCTGCAGCTGACTGTCCACCATGGTGACATGCCTCGCTTGTACCAGGAAATGTCCTTGCTAATCTAGCATTAGTATAATGAATGCGATGTAAGCTCTTACACTGTAGAAGACTATGTCTAGCACATAGTGAGGCGGTGTGGACTAGCCCCAACACAGTGTCCCACATCCCAACTTTAAGATGGTTAAGAGTCTTTGACTTAATGGAATCTATTACAGTGTATATAATTGAAATTGGGCTTCAAAGAGAGAATGGAATCAATTTCAGAATGAGTAGGATTGTTTGGAAAATCTGGAAATTGCTTTTGTAGGAAATGTGCAACCTGGAAATAGTGAAATAGACGAAATCCAGGCAAATTGAATCTTTCAGACAAGTCTGAAAATGATGAGAAAACCCCTTCACTGAACAGATCTTCCGACAGTTTGACTCCCTTGTCAAACCAGATTTGGAAAGTGAGATCAATACACAACGTTTTAAACGAGTGGTTATGACACATTAGGCACTGAGAGGATGGTCGGTTAAGATTAAAGTGCCTCCTGAATTAACCAAAGCAGTTCATCTGGACACAACGTTTATTGACAGAAACGTGTCAACATCCACTAAGTGACCTCTTCAGTCTCAACTGACTGCAAGTGTCCCCACCCTTATAACATAATTGCATATCAACCAAAACCAATGACCAGTTGCATATGCACATATGGGTGTGACCATTAACTAGAGTTTCCATGGCCATGTGTACTATTCACAGAGGATTGGGGAACAGTTGCAATCATAGCATTGTAAGATTGTGACAGGTGTACTCTACATCTGTCACCATTTTACAATGCTGTGATTGTAAAATTATGTGAAATGATGTGAAAAATTGTGATTGTGATGTGCCTGCAAGTGGACACATTTCTTGTCTGTCTCCCCATCACTCTTTTCTCTTTTTCACTGGGAGTCCATGCATTGAGTTTCAAGGACACAACTTCTTCTATCGCTGGACCTTCTTGTTGTGCAGCTCTGATGTTTTTGGGTATGACGCTAGAAGCGCTAATTGTCGACACAGCAGTTTCATCTTCACAGTTGAGTTGCAATGTCACCCAGGGAACATCGTTGTCTTGGACTGCTTTGCTTCCTTGCCACACTGCAGACACCACCTCCGGTGACACTGTCGCTGTATGCTCACCCAATCGATGTTGAAGGTTCACTGGGTACCTGGACAACATATCAGCATCTGCGTTCATTTTCGCTGGTCTATACGATGTCAAAGTGGAAGTCTGCAAACTACCCCACCCATCTGTGTCCCATAGCATCTAACCTTTTACTCAGGACATAGGTCAAATGATTATTGTCTGCATAGACTGTGAAGGTTGGAGCGTAATACAGATAATTCCTGAATTTGTTGCTGATGGCCCATTTGTGTGCCAGGACCTTGAGTTCACCGGAGTGTAGGTGGTAGTTTCTCTCGGCAGGTGTTAATCTGCTAGACCCATACCCGATGACACACCATTTGTTGTCCAGGTGTTTGTATAATACTGTTCCCAGGCCGTCGTTTGATGCATTTGTGTGCAACACAAATGGAAGATCAAAGTTCGGATAGGCTAGGATAGGGGGGTTAGTCAGCATATCCACAAACCTTGATACCACACTCTGGTGTTTGGTAGTCCAAGTAATGGGTGTGCGGGAGGGGAGTTGTCCCTTTATCTCCCTTCTTCACTCGACCTTTACCCTTGCTGGTCTGGGGTTTGGTGGCATCACTCATCTCAGCTGGGCTCTGGAGGAGTTCAAACAGGCACCTCGTCAGTCATGAAAATTCTTGGATGAATGACCGATAATAACCAAGGAATCCAAGCAGTGTCCGGACATCTCCGACTGTGCGGGGTTTCTTCCTTTTCACGGCCATCACCGCTTCCAAATCCACCAGGTCGATCTGGATCTCTTCGCCTGACACCATCTGCCCAATGTACTGTACTGACACAAGGATGCTGATCAATCAAATACAAGTCTTAGGGTTCAAGGTAAATATGAAAAAGCAATATTGAACCGACACAGCACACAATGCTTGTGGGTCTGTGCCTAAATTCCCTCACAATGTCAGCTTCCCTCCCCCATCAGAGGGTTATGAAACTTTTTAACTCTGTCAAAGAAGGTTGAATCAGTTCATCTTGATACGTTTATTGACAGATATGTTTCTTCACTCAACTAAGTGACAGCTTCAATCTAAACCAACGGTCACCAGCCTTTTCAAGCCTAAGATCACATCCCAAGTCCAAATGTAAACCAAACCACTTGCAAAAATGACAACAAACAAAAAACAAAAAAAACAAAAAACAAAACACACCCACAATGCAGTTCCACTTTGACACTTTATTTTGTTACCTGCCAGTCATAAGCCAATTATTTTTGTTTCCAAGCCCCTATCAAATGTCTCCCACCAAGATCACAAGCCAATTATAATTTAATTAGGACAACAGACAGTATTCATTTAACCATACAAATAGTATAATCAGAAGTGCAACTATCCATCCATCCACCCACCCACCCACCCATCCATCCACCCATCCATCCATCCATCCATCCATCCATCCATCCATCCATCCATCCATCCATCCATCCATCCAAACCGCTTATTCTGCTCTCAGTGTATTTCCACAGGCCTGTCCCTCATTCACCATTCATAATAACCTCAACAACCAGTCAATGACAGGCCTCAGCCAATCATGTGCCGTACTGCCTCACTTTCCCTTTTAAACATGCAACACACACCATATCCTTTTGTAAACAACTGCCTACAAACACATCATATTTCAAACTGGCAATACTCACTCTGATGGCTGTGGATGAGACCCCCCCCCCACACACTCACACATTCAGTGTGATGGCTGTGGTTGTACACTATCAGCCAGTGCTGTGTAGTCTGGCTCTCAGTTCGACACAGCAAGTCTGGACTGTGTGTAGGATGTGTATTAGTTAGACAAGACCTGTTCTTTGACCTGACTATGGTCATATGTGACAAGGCCATCTCACACAGATATGTTGATCAAAGCAGGCCTTCACCTTAAGTGTGTGAGATGAAAGGCGGGGAAACTTTTCAGTGTTTACAAGACCCCAAAAGTCCCTGTGTCTTGCTCTTGCTTTCAACTCGATGTCATTTGCAAACCAATTACCTCCATGTCAGCTTCGATTGGTAAAGCAAATACTTGCTGGAATTTCGCGGACGCCTCCTCAATCTCAAAGGGTTTGAGATAAATGCAGCAACCTCCCCTATGTCGTTTAACTCCTGAAAACGCCCGTTGAATTCGGATGCCAGTTTCTCCAGGCGGGTGCAGAATTCAGAAAGCACCCTTGTTTCCGATGTTGTGTGACATGCATGTTCTCTAGGTTTGGGAAGTGCACCAGCCTTCCATTCCTCAGCTGAGAGGCCCACACGCCCACCGTGGCCTTAAAGGCATTGACGGCGCTGATCATGTGAGCCTCCTCTTTGTCTTTTCCCTGCAGCTCACAGTTGAGCTCGTTCAGAGTAGCTGTTATGTGGGCGAGGAAACCTGGGTCTGGCAGCCATGCATCATCACACAGTCGCTCATGCTCCTCATTTCGGGACTCCAGACATGATTTGATGTCGGGCAGCAAGTCAACAAATTGCTGCAGGGCTTTCCCGCGACTCAACCACCTTACGCCCCCCCGTGGAGAATCAAGTCACCATATGCGGCATGAAGCTCGTCTAACAAAGATTTAAACCAGTCCTTTTGCGCGAAACGATTTAACAATCATAACGACAACTGCCATGACATGAGACAAGTCCACGACTTTACCAGCCAGTGCTCGCTGATGATGGATCACACAGTGGTACTTCACAAACTTGGGGAAATCGGGATCACGACGGCACAGTGCAACGAAGCCCGAATGCACCCCAGGCATTGCCGGGGCCCCGTCTGTAGTGACGCTGCCAGCTTAGGAATGGGAATGCCGTTATCATGACCATAGCGTTTCAACTCGTAAATGTCCTCACCTCTTGTCCTCCCTTTTAATGGTAAAATGCGAGAAAAGCCTCCTTAGTAGTTGAAAAGCCATGCGAACAAACACCATCAGCTCTGCAGTGTCTGTCATATCCTGGGATTCGTCAAATTGCAGCGAAAACCACCGACAAAGCGATAAATCCTTCAGCACTTGTTGGTTCACGTCCTCCAATAACGACCCCACCCTTCCTGCCACAGTGGCTGGGCCAAGTGGCACACTTCCGATAGCATTGTCATGGCCTCTTTGTTTTTGAATTCTTGGAATAACGTCTCGGCGGCAACGGCCATCGCCTCTTGTATGGCTGTCCATCAGTGAAGGGTTTCTTACCTTCAGCCAGTAGATAGCTGACACAGAAGGAGGCCTCTGCTGCAGCCTCACTTTCAGCTGTTGGTTTGGTAAAAAGCGAACGCTGTGCTTTCAATATAGACTGGAGCTCGTCAGCTTTCTTTGAACGAAGCGTTCTCTTCAGCGGGTGGGCGTCTGATCTTGGGGTGGATGGCGTTGTGGTGCCGCTGCACGTTGCCCTTTTTGCGAGCGAGCGCTAAAGCCTGGTGACAGATCAGGCAAATCGTTTGGTCCTTCACTATGGTGAACAGAAAATCGTGTTCCCATTCTACGTGAAAATGATACTGTAACGTACACGAATAAGTGTCGGACCCTTTAGTTGACTGGTTAACGTTGTCGCCCGCGGAGCGGGAAATCCGAGTTCGCGTCCCGGCTGTATACGTTTCCGTTGCGCCACCGTTAGCTTGATAGCTCGTGAGCGTAACAGGAAGTGCACGAGCTGCTGCTGTTGCTGCTGCTGCTGCTCGCGGTAAGTGCCTGAGCTAATTCACCCGGATGCTCTTATAGACGGCGAGCCAATCTTCCTGAGGTCAGTCACATGACTTTGTTGCCATAAGGTCTCGAGGATAGGTAGAAGTATGGCATCGTTCAAGGTGAAGACCGTGGAGACCGTCATCGTCCGGTTTCATAGATCCATGGTTTTAGCCAGAACTTATGTTCGTGGTTCTTGGGGAACCTCCCCAGTGGGTAGCTCCTCTCAAAAAAGTCCCCAGAACTGTTTGGTCTGAAAGCGCCTAATAAAAAGACCAGGAGAACAACGTATAGGCTCACCACCGTATTACTCCGTGTATATGTTCAAACCCATATACTACATTGTGGAGTTAGAAAACAACGAGACAGGAGACGTGAGATTAGACGTAGTCGAGGTAGTTTACTAGCTCCAACTTTGCATGTCATACGTTCGACAACGACACTGAACTGTGTACCGGAAGCGGAAGTGCATTATCTGACCCCTCACCTCTTCCCTTAAAGGTACACTGTCCTCTTAGGTGAATGTCTCTAGTTATATAGATGTGGGTCACCACAACATCCCCCTTTTTCCACAGAGCAAAAAACAAAACACTCACATTATAGACTTGTTTGTTCCACTATCTATCAGTTTGAACTTGCTGCATTAAGAAGCAAATGCCTTTGTTCGTCTTTTCTTAAACTGCAAAATGGAGATACAACACTGTCCACAAGACCACTATGAACTGTTTAAAGGTCTGGCTTTGAATGCTTACTATATCTATTCTTGACATCAGCACAGTGTTACATTCTTCATACGTTCATTGTTCATACTAGATATTCATTACATTTTCTTTTTCTTTTTTTTTCTTCTTAAGAACTCTGTACATTCCTTGTACCCAGTCTTTGTACAGTGTCACCGGGGTCAGAGGTTTCTAGCACATGACCCTCCATAGGAGCATAACTTTTACTGTTAGCCCATCTGAAAATCACTGAATGTGGTAGGCTGCTTTACCAGTCTGCCACTTCTGGTGTGTTGGACCTGTGCGTCTGAACAGTTGACTGGTTGTTCCACATTTCTTGTCGCGTCATGTACATGTGGTTCTGCAGGCTCACTTGGAGGTGGCTGCTCAGTGACACTGACATCACCGTCCTCTATTTCAGTATGTGTCTCATTCCAAATTGTTCTCAAGTGCCTCCTATTCCTCCTGTACCTTTGTCCTGCAGCTGTCACAACATTATATGACCTCGGCTCCTGTCTCTTCTGTTCTACCAGGGCAGGTTTCCAGCCTGGTGGAGTCTATACTGACAGCCACTCCTGGTTCGAGCACAGAGAGAGGTCTTGCATGTTGGTTGTAGTACTCTCCTCGTCTTTGTTGCAGTTTAAGTAGCCTCTGCTTGACTTGTCAGATGCCTTGGTTTGAGCTCAGCACTGGCTACTGGCAATGTGCTTCTTAGGACCTGACCCATCAGCATTTCTGCAGGAGAGAGACCAAGTCCAGTCACAGGAGTGTTCCTTAAAGTCAACAGAGCCAGGTGGGGGTCTGTCTTAGTCTGCTCCGCCTTTTTTAGCATGATTTTAATGGTCTTTATTGTGCGTTCTGCCATCCCATTAGACTGTGAATAGCCTGGGCTTGAGAATGTCAATGTTATGCCCCAGTCACTTGCAAACTGACTCATCTCAGCACTAGCAAATAGCATGTGGTCACTCATCACTTCCTTCGGAACACCATGTCTGGAAAACACAGCCTTCAACTTTGCTATTACTGTGCTTTCTGTTTTGTCACGCATTTGTTGGACCTCAGGATATTTTGAGAAATATCTACTGTGAGGAGGATTTGCCTTGTAGCTAAAAAATGTCCACACCTACTTTGTACCATGGTAGCTCTGGCAGCTCATGGCATTTTAGTGACTCCTTCTGATTCTTCGGTAGGTGTTGTTGACAGGTGGGGCAGCCCCCAACCATTTGCTCTATATCAGCCGATGTGACTGGCCAATATAGATACTTGCATACCCGTTCTTTGGTCCGTTGTACTTCTTGGTGGGCTATGTGCAGTCTCTAGCATGCCTGATCGCAACTTTTTAGGGATAATGAATCTGTCTCCTGTCATCAGGACCCCCCCCCCCCATTTACTGTGATTATGTCTCTGATTGGCCAATAGACTTTAAGCTCAGCATCTGTCTGTTTTTTTTGTGCTTTGGCCACCCTCTCTGGTGAATGTCTAGTAGCTTTTGCGAGGTCCGGTCCTCCTCAGTTGCCATCTTAAGCCTCTCTTGCATCTCTCTTCCAAGAGCCTCAGTTGCTTCCATGGCATAGACAACCTTTTCATCTGTAGTCATGGACTCCTCTTGTGTTTCCACGGCACCAAACGCTCTGGATAAAGTGTCTGCTATTAGCATTTCCTTTCCAGGCGTGTACTTGATGTGGAGATCGTAACGCTGAAGCTGTAGCAGCATTTGTTGTAGTCTGGCAGGTGCCTGTCCTAATGACTTTGTGAATATAGCCTCCAGAGGCTTGTGGTCTGACTGCACCACCACATGTGCACCAAATACGTATTGTTGGAATTTTCGTGTCGCAAACACGACCGCAAGCAATTCTTTTTCAATCTGCGCATAGCTGCACTCAACCTGTGTTAGGGCTCTGGATGCATATGCCACTGGCTGTCCTCGCTGAAGCAGGCACGCACCTAGCCCATCTTTTGACGCATCAGCTTGAAGGACTATCTGCTGTTTTGGGTCTAAGACTTTCAGCACTGGAGCCTCAGTTATTGCTGTCTTGAGTTTGGTCAGGGAAGCATCGTGTTCATGTGATCACAGCCACTGCATATCTTTCCTCAGTCGCTGCCATAAGGGTGCTGTCACTGCTGCTTCATTAAGTATGTATTGGGATAGCTACTTAGTCATACCTAGTAGCCTTTGTAGACCCTTTCTAGCTTCTGGTGCTGGCATGTGTACAATAGCATTCACTTTGTCACTGTCTGGCCGTACTCCCTCAGGGTTTATCACGTGTTCCATGTACTTCACCTCCATCACTTTGTACTGCACTTTGTCTGCATTGAACTTAACATTCATCTCTTTGGCTCTCTGTATTACCTTGTGCAGTATCTCGGCATGTTCCTTCTCATCAGCTGCAGCGATGATGATGATCATATTGTCGGCTATCACCTGTACACCATCAATGTCACCAAATGTTTCACTGTTCTTCTGTTGGAAGACTTCGCTGGTTGATTTTATACCTAATGGGAGACTTTTGAACCTGTAACGCCCCCCTGGCGTGTTGAAGGTGCATAACACTGACGATGCTCTGTCCAGCTTAATTTGCCAGCATCCGTCTTTTTCATCGAGTATTGTAAATATTCTCTTGCCAGACAGTCTGTTTTGGACATCTGTAGGTGATGGTATGGAGTAGTGCTGTCATCTGATGGCTTTGTTCAGCTCTCGAGGATCAAGGCAAAGTCTGAGTGAGCCATTTTTCTTTTCAGTTATTACCAAGCTGTTCACCCACTGCGTGGGTTGTTACTGGAGTGATGGCATCAGCTTTTTCCAGCTGACTCAGTGTCTTTTTCAGTTTGTCCATGATGGCAAACAGGATTTTTCTGCAGCCATGGATCACGGGGGTTACTTCTGGGTCAATGTGAATATGATGCTCACCAGCGAACTCCCCAAGCCCCTGGAACACCTCTGGATACTGCCTCACCAGCTCTTCTTTGGTTTCAGGTGAGCTCTCCTTGATTTCATCAACACGTCTTACCAAGTTCAACTCCTCACATGCTGCTCTTCCAAGAATTGGAGATGCTGACTGCTTAATGGTATAGAACTGGAGCTTGGACTCTGCTCGCTCAGTACTGCATTTCAGGTAGGTGCTACCGGCTGGCTTTATCTGGTTAGCTCCATAAGCTCTGAATACTATGTTTGTGGGACTAAGGCGTACTTTGCCTGGGAGTTTTCTGACCTGTTCTAGAGGGAGAACACTAGCGTCAGCACCCGTGTCTAGTTTAAAGATGATGGGCACTCCTCTAATTGACAAAGTAGCATGCCACGGCATATCACTAGCTTTACTCAGTGCATTTGCCTGGGTGCACTCCAGACTGCCCACAAATAGTGAATCCACTGTCTGCACTGCTTGCGCTCCTTTCATTCTGCACATCTTGGCAAAGTGATTGCCCTTCCCAAAAGCTGTGCACTTCATTCCATACGCTGGACACGCTTTTGGGCCATGTGTCTTTCCGAATCTGTTGCATACTTTTGTTTGGTTGACATATTTATCCTTTTTATGATGAGCACTGAACGCTGTTTTGTTTACATTAGCTTTATTTTGCCTTATTGGTCTTGTTGCCTCCGTTATTGCATGCACCTCATTTTCCTTCTTTGAACACACCATTATGCTGACTTGCTCCTTGGCTATCTCTAATGCCCTGCAAATATCAATGGCTTTAGTTAAAGTCAGGTTAGGTTCTCTCAGCAGTGTCTCTTTCAGATGCTTATCTGTAACACTGAAAACGATTTTGTCTCTCAGCTTGTCATTTTCGGTTATACCGAACTCACAGTCTTTGCTCCTGTGTTTTAGCTCTGTAACAAATTTGTCAATGTGCATCGGTTCTTGCATTGCATACGTCCAAAATTGGTGCCTCTCGAATACCACGTTTTTCTGTGGCGTACAGTAATCTCTGAAAGCCTGCAATATGCGGTCCACCTGCCCGTGTTAGGGCTCGGCCCTGGCTATATCAAGTGTGTTGTACACCTCGAGCGCTTCTTCGCCTAGCGTGTGCAGTAATATTGCCACTTACACCTCCTTTTCCTTTTTCGACATTTCAGTTGCCATCATGTACAACCTATATCTTTGCTCCCATCTGCGCCAGTTTTCACATATGTTGCCTATTAATACTAATGGAGAAGGTGATTTAAATTGTTCCATTTTGTTTTCTCTTCCGCGTTAGCGTAACCCCAAACACTATTGACTTTAGCGCCGTCGGACCCAACACGTTTACGTTTAGTCACTGGGACTTTTCAACAAGCTCACCACTCTCTTCTCTCAGTCTCTCGTCTTCTTCGGCGATTAAACATCAAACGCCGCCACTTCTGACACCATGTTGTGGTTTATACTGATGAGGAGACTGGCGGGTACTCCTTTTTATGAACTTTATTCCGGAACAAAGAACAAAAACCGTGCATGCGTATCCTAACCGACTTCAGTTCTGCTTACGTACATCCGCCTGAGAGCACGCCTACTGGCCTCTCGTCGTATTACCTATAGTAGAGGCTCACCACCGTATTACTCCGTGTATATGTTCAAACCCATATACTACAATAAGAAATGTTGAATATAATCAAAACCAAGTGTTTTCACAAGGGAAACTACATTGTGTAATTATAATGAGTTTTAAATATTTTGAACTATGAAATTCTTTGAAGCCTATTTCTTAAATGAAATCGTTTCAGAGCTGAGACATTCAAATGCAGAACTATTTCCCTGACATGTGTTACCGTTTTGTTGGGGGAGGTACCTGCCACCGGTGTTTAATCTGACAGACTGTCTCTAGAGATATTCTGAACCTTCCACATTGTGCATTGTTCCCTGATATGTGTTACCTTTTTGTTGGGGAAGGTACCTGCCACCAGTGTTTAACGTGACAGAATGTCTCTAGAGATATTCTGAACCTTCCACATTGTGCATTGTTCCCTGATATGTGTTACCTTTTTGTTGGGGAAGGTACCTGCCACCAGTGCTTAATGTAACAGAATGTCTCTAGAGATATTCTGAACCTTCCACATTGTGGATTGTTCCCTGACATGTGTTACCTTTTTGTTGGGGAAGGTACCTGCCGCCAGTGTTTAACGTGACAGAATGTCTCTAGAGATATTCTGAACCTTCCACATTGTGCATTGTTCCCTGATATGTGTTATCTTTTTGTTGGGGAAGTTACCTGCCACCAGTGTTTAATGCGACAGAATGTCTCTAGAGATATTCTGAACCTTCAACATTGTGTATTGTTTCCTGACATTTGTTACCTTTTTGTTGGGGAAGGTACCTGCCACCAGTGCTTAATGTAACAGAATGTCTCTAGAGATATTCTGAACCTTCCACATTGTGGATTGTTCCCTGACATGTGTTACCTTTTTGTTGGGGAAGGTACCTGCCGCCAGTGTTTAACGTGACAGAATGTCTCTAGAGATATTCTGAACCTTCCACATTGTGCATTGTTCCCTGATATGTGTTATCTTTTTGTTGGGGAAGTTACCTGCCACCAGTGTTTAATGCGACAGAATGTCTCTAGAGATATTCTGAACCTTCAACATTGTGTATTGTTTCCTGACATTTGTTACCTTT
Organism: Lampris incognitus; assembly: GCF_029633865.1. Classification (NCBI taxonomy): domain Eukaryota; kingdom Metazoa; phylum Chordata; class Actinopteri; order Lampriformes; family Lampridae; genus Lampris; species Lampris incognitus. The sequence continues at coordinate 52,285,657 of NC_079223.1, read as the reverse complement.
TTGTTGGGGAAGGTACCTGCCACACCAGTGTTTAATGCGACAGAATGTCTCTAGAGATATTCTGAACCTTCCACATTGTGTATTGTTCCCTGACATGTGTTACCTTTTTGTTGGGGAAGGTACCTGCCACCAGTGTTTAATGCGACAGAATGTCTCTAGAGATATTCTGAACCTTCCACATTGTGTATTGTTCCCTGACATGTGTTACCTTTTTGTTGGGGAAGGTACCTGCCACCAGTGTTTAACGTGACAGAATGTCTCTAGAGATATTCTGAACCTTCCACATTGTGCATTGTTCCCTGATATGTGTTACCTTTTTGTTGGGGAAGGTACCTGCCACCAGTGCTTAATGTAACAGAATGTCTCTAGAGATATTCTGAACCTTCCACATTGTGGATTGTTCCCTGACATGTGTTACCTTTTTGTTGGGGAAGGTACCTGCCGCCAGTGTTTAACGTGACAGAATGTCTCTAGAGATATTCTGAACCTTCCACATTGTGCATTGTTCCCTGATATGTGTTATCTTTTTGTTGGGGAAGTTACCTGCCACCAGTGTTTAATGCGACAGAATGTCTCTAGAGATATTCTGAACCTTCAACATTGTGTATTGTTTCCTGACATTTGTTACCTTTTTGTTGGGGAAGGTACCTGCCACCAGTGCTTAATGTAACAGAATGTCTCTAGAGATATTCTGAACCTTCCACATTGTGGATTGTTCCCTGACATGTGTTACCTTTTTGTTGGGGAAGGTACCTGCCGCCAGTGTTTAACGTGACAGAATGTCTCTAGAGATATTCTGAACCTTCCACATTGTGCATTGTTCCCTGATATGTGTTATCTTTTTGTTGGGGAAGTTACCTGCCACCAGTGTTTAATGCGACAGAATGTCTCTAGAGATATTCTGAACCTTCAACATTGTGTATTGTTTCCTGACATTTGTTACCTTTTTGTTGGGGAAGGTACCTGCCACACCAGTGTTTAATGCGACAGAATGTCTCTAGAGATATTCTGAACCTTCCACATTGTGTATTGTTCCCTGACATGTGTTACCTTTTTGTTGGGGAAGGTACCTGCCACCAGTGTTTAATGCGACAGAATGTCTCTAGAGATATTCTGAACCTTCCACATTGTGTATTGTTCCCTGACATGTGTTACCTTTTTGTTGGGGAGGTACCTGCCACCAGTGTTTAATGTGACAGAATGTCTCTAGAGATATTCTGAACCTTCCACATTGTGTATTGTTACCTGACATGTGTTACCTTTTTGTTGGGGAAGGTACCTGCCACTAGTGTTTAATGTGACAGAATGTCTCTAGAGATATTCTTAACCTTCCATATTGTGTATTGTTCCCTGACATGTGTTACCTTTTTGTTGGGGAAGGTACCTGCCACCAGTGTTTAATGTGACAGAATGTCTCTAGAGATATTCTGAACCTTCCACTTTGTGTATTGTAATAATGAAGAGGTTGTTTACAGTGTTTTACATGGATCTTCTTGATGACTTCCAGGATTATTAGTTTGATGCATGGATGCCCGTACCCACATGTCAGTAGTTAAAAGTGTGCTTCTCATTATTTGATGAATTTTATGATGAAAGTTTGTGTGTTTTTTTCCCCACAAACCAGAACTATTCCAGTGTGATTATGATAGGTATTGCCAAATTATTCTGACACTTTGTCCCTACTCCTCATCTCATTCATTCTTTCTATCTGCCTGTCTGTCTGTCTGCCTGTCTGTGTGTATAGCACCTGACCACCTCTTTGTTGGCGGTAGCGTTACTCACCTCCTTTGGGAGTTCTATGCTCTATGGCTACAACCTGGCAGTGGTCAACTCCCCTGCAGTGGTAAGACATACACACACACACACACACACACACACACACACACACACACACACACACACACACACACACACACACGAGTATGTGTGCCTTTCACACTATAGTCATCTATCATCATCATTAAATACTTCTTAACGTGACGTTTTATGAATCAGAAGCACGAAATGACTGCAGACTGGCAGAGGGAGAAGATGTCTGTGTGAATATGGTGTGTGTTCACACACTGGTGTACTGTATATAATGACTGAGAGAGACAGATTTAGGTTTACAGACAGACAGAGAAGGAGGGTTGCTGTCAGCTGAACGACATACAGTGTTTGTCTTTAGCAGAAGGAGCAGCGAGACTTGAGCTGTCCAGTTGACTTGCTACAGAAATGCTCCTTCACACTTTCTGAGCTTCCTCACGGTTTCTAATCTTGTTTACATTGTCATTACACAGACTGTAAGTGTGGTAGTTTTTACATCCTTGCTTGTTTTATCTGTTTTTCTTTAAGATTTTAGTTGGCTCAGAGGTAGAGCAGGTTGTCTGGTAACTGCGGGGTTGCCGGTTCAATTCTCGTTTCCTCCTTACAAAAGTGTCAAGGTGTCTTTGACCAACACATCTAACCACTAACTGCTTCCGAGGAGATGCTTGTCATCAGGCGTGCCGCGATTTCGATTCTAAATTGACGATCTATCAAAAGCAGAATCAGCGATTCCAGTATTGTTTTCCTCCCCTACCCTGCCTACCAGGGCGCGTCCAGTGCACGTCCAGTATTGTTTTCCTCCCCTACCCCGCCTACCAGGGCGCGTCCAGTGCACGTCCAGTATTGTTTTCCTCCCCTACCCCGCCTACCAGGGCGCGTCCAGTGCACGTCCAGTATTGTTTTCCTCCCCTACCCCGCCTACCAGGGCGCGTCCAGTGCACGTCCAGTATTGTTTTCCTCCCCTACCCCGCCTACCAGGGCGCGTCCAGTGCACGTCCAGTATTGTTTTTTCTCTTACCCCGCCTACCAGGGCACGTCCAGTATTGTTTTTTCTCTTACCCCGCCTACCAGGGCACGTCCAATATTGTTTTTTCTCTTACCCCGCCTACCAGGGCACGTCCAGTATTGTTTTCCTCCCCTACCCCGCCTACCAGGGCGGATCGAGCGCACGTCTGAGGAAAAAGAAAAAAACAACAACTCTTCAGGTGACATAGCATAGTTTACCAGGGTTCTGCAGCTGCACTTTTGTAGACACCGTGGCCACTGCCGGAGTCAGAGATGAACTGGAAAATACTCCTGCTCCCTTGAAGTCACCGCTGTTCCCCGTGACTCCAAATTTAAATAAATGATTTAACAACTGCCAGTCAGTCTTCGTTCCAACCCTCACTATTGTCACGAGGTTTGGGTAGTAACCGAAAGGGTGAGAGCCAAGCGGCTGAAATGAGTTTCCTCCGTAGGGTGTCTGGGCTCAGCCTTAGAGATAGAGTGAGGAGCTCAGACATCTGGAGGGAGCTCGGAGTAGAGCCGCTGCTCCTTCGCGTCTAAAGGAGCCGGTTGAGGTGGTTTGGGCATCTGATCAGGATGCATCCTGGGCGCCTTCCTTTGATAAATAAGCAACTATGAAGTGATGAAGAGTGTGTTATCAGAGAGGAGGGATTACAAGTATCTAGTGATGAAGAGTGTGTTATCAGAGAAGAGGGATTACAACTATGTAGTGATGACGAGTGTGTTATCAGGGAGGACGTATTGCAACTATGTAGTGATGAAGAGTGTGTTATCAGAGAGGACATATTACAACTATGTAATGATGAAGAGTGTGTTATCAGAAAGGACATATTACAACTATGAAGTGATGAAGAGTGTGTTATCAGAGAGGAGGGATTACAACTATGAAGTGATGAAGAGTGTGTTATCAGAGAGGAGGGGTTACAGCTATGTAGTGATGAAGAGTGTGTTATCAGAGAGGAGGTATTACAAGTATCTAGTGATGAAGAGTGTGTTATCAGAGAAGAGGGATTACAACTATGAAGTGATGACGAGTGTGTTATCAGAGAGGAGGGATTACAGCTATGAAGTGATGAAGAGTGTGTTATCAGAGATGAGGTATTACAGCTATGAAGTGACGAAGAGTGTGTTATCAGAGATGAGGTATTACAGCTATGAAGTGACGAAGAGTGTGTTATCGGAGATGAGGTATTACAGCTATGAAGTGATGAAGAGTGTGTTATCAGAGAGGAGGGATTACAGCTATGAAGTGATGAAGAGTGTGTTATCAGAGATGAGGTAT
>NC_079223.1:52239064-52276564 GCF_029633865.1 Lampris incognitus | reverse complement strand
TTTGGGTAGAAGGAGAGGTGGGTAGAGAGAGGTGGTGGAGAGAGAGGTGGGTAGAGAGAGGTGGATCGAGAGCGAGGTGGGTTGACAGATCTGGGTAGGGTGAGGTGGGTAGAGAGAGGTGGATCGAGAGCGAGGTGGGTTGACAGATCTGGGTAGGGTGAGGTGGGTAGAGAGAGGTGGATAGAGGGAAAGTTGAGTAGAGAGAGAGGTGGGTAGAGAAAGGTGGGTAGAGAGAAGTTGGTAGAGATAGAGGTAGGTTGAGGGAGGTGGGTAGAGGAAAAGTTGTGTAGAGGAAAAGTTGGGTAGAGGGAGAGGTGGGTAGAGAGAGGTGGGATAGAGGGAAAGTTGGGTAGAGGGAGAGGTGGGTAGAGAGAGTTGGGATAGAGTGAAAGTTGGGTAGAGGGAGAGGTGGGATAGAGGAAAAGTTGGGTAGAGTGAGAGGTGGGTAGAGAGAGGTGGGATAGAGGGAAAGTTGGGTAGAGGGAGAGGTGGGTAGAGAGAAAGGTGGGTAGAGGGAAAGTTTGGTAGAGGGAGAGGTGGGTAGAGAGAGGTGGGATAGAGGAAAAGTTGGGTAGAGTGAGAGGTGGGTAGAGAGAGGTGGGATAGAGGGAAAGTTGGGTAGAGTGAGAGGTGGGTAGAGAGAGTTGGGATAGAGGGAAAGTTGGGTAGAGGGAGAGGTGGGATAGAGGGAAAGTTGGGTAGAGGGAGAGGTGGATAGAGAGAAAGGTGGGTAGAGGGAAAGTTCGGTACAGGGAGAGGTGGGTAGAGAGAGGTGGTGGAGAGAGGTGGGTAGAGGGAAAGTTTGGTAGAGGGAGAGGTGGGTAGAGGGAAAGTTTGGTAGAGTGAGAGGTGGGTAGAGAGAGGTGGGATAGAGGGAAAGTTGGGTAGAGGGAGAGGTGGGTATAGAGAGTTGGGATAGAGTGAAAGTGAAAGTTGGGTAGAGGGAGAGGTGGGTAGAGGGAGAGGTGGGTAGAGGGAGAGGTGGGATAGAGGGAAAGTTGGGTAGAGGGAGAGGTGGGTAGAGGGAGAGGTGGGTAGAGAGAGGTGGGTAGAGAGAGAGGTGGGTAGAGAGAAAGGTGGGATAGAGGGAGAGGTGGGTAGAGGGAGAGGTGGGTAGAGAGAGAGGTGGGTAGCGAGAGAGAGGTGGGTAGAGAGAAAGGTGGGTAGAGGGAGAGGTGGGTAGAGAGAGAGAAGTGGGTAGAGAGAGAGGTGGGTAGAGAGAAAGGTGGGTAGAGGGAGAGGTGGGTAGAGAGAGAGAAGTGGGTAGAGAGAGAGGTGGGTAGAGAGAGAGGTGGGTAGAGGGAGAGATGGGTAGAGAGAGATTTGGGTAGAGAGAAAGGTGGGTAGAGGGAGGTGGGTAGAGGGAGAGATGGGTAGAGAGAGGGTAGAGGGACCCTCTCTCTCTACCCACCTCTACTATCTTTCTAATGTATAACTATATACATTAGAAAGATAGTAACAGACCCTCATGCAGCAGAACCCAATAAATTGAACTATACAAAACAACCTTATAGATGGACAAACAATAGCAAAGATGACTACCAGAAAGCAATCAGACATCAAACAATTCAATCCCAACTAGACAATTTTCTTTCCACCTCAATTCCCCGCAACATTGAGGGCCTGAATCAGGCTGTACAATATATTAACAACATATTTGACAATGCGGCAGATTTATCCGATCTTAAAAAGCTTCAGCATCTCAGATCAAAAAAGTCAGATAATGAAAAGTGGTATGACGCAGACTGCAGGCATCTAAGGAAAACACTCAGAACTTTACCAAATCAAACACACAGACAACCTGACAATCCTGAGCTCCGCTATCAATATTGGGAAACACTGAAACTATACAGAAGAACACTCACAACTAAAAGGGAACAGTATGCACAGCAACAACATAACGCAATTGAAGAGTCCATTGACTCAAATAATTTCTGGAAAAAATGGCACTCTTTCAGCAAACCACACGAGGAAGAATTGGCTATTCAAAATGGTGAAATATGGAAAAAACACTTTGAAAACCTGTATAGTACTATTGCACTCAATTCAGCCCAAAATGATCTCCTCAACAAGCTACAAACCCTAGAATTAACCATTAAAGACAATCAAAAACCTTTAGATTACCAAATTTCCAAAGAAGAGCTGCAGGCTAAGATCCAAGCCCTACAACCAGGGAAGGCCAGTGGTCCTGATGGTAATTTAAATGAAATGCTGAAATTTAGCAACCATAAGTTCAACATTGCCATATTAAAATTATTCAACCTCGTTCTGAGCACTGGACATTTCCCTGACATCTGGAGCAAGGGAATTGTCACACCGATCTTTAAAAATTGAAATAAATTTGACCCAAACAATTATCAAGGCATTTGTGTCAGTAGCAACCAGGGGAAGTTATTCTGCAGCATCCTAAACAGTCGACTGCAAAACATCCTCAGTGAACATAATGTCCTGAGCCGAAGTCAAATCGGTTTTACATCACAACACCGAACTACAGACCATATCTATACCCTCCACACCCTCATAATAAACATGTCCACCAAAACAAGAACAAAATGTTATCTTGCTTTGTAGATTTCAAAAAAGCATTTGACTCAATTTGGCACAACGGTCTGTTTCTGAAATTAATTGAAAAAGGTGTAGGAGAAAACATATGGCATAATTAAAACAATGTATACAAATAATAAATGCGCTGTTAAAATTGCCAATATGGAAACAGATTTTTTTCCCCTAAAGTAGGGGTGTGAAACAGGGCTGCAGTCTCAGCCTCACCCAGTTTAACATTTATATTGATGAACTGGCAAAAGCTCTCGAACAATCAGATATCCCTGGTCTCACCCTCTCTGACGCACAAATTAAATGCCTATTTTTTGCAGATGATCTAATATTATTAGCTCCATCTAAAGAGGCATTACAACAGCAACTGGATCATCTGCAAAACTCAGACCTGAGCTCTGACAGTTAATCTGAAAAAAAAAACTAGAATCATGATCTTCCAGAAACGACCCAGGTGTCAGGGAAACTCAACTAGGTTCTTACTAGGCTCCACTGACATAGAACACACACACAGCTACGCTACAAATACTCGAGGCTAATAATTACCTGTACAGGAAATTTCAATCTCACTATTAATGATCTCAGAGACAAGGGAAGAAGGGCTTTCTATACTATAAAAAAGTCTTCAAACATAGACATACCTGTTAGAACATGGCTCAAAATATTCAAATCCATAATTGAACCAATGTTACTATATGGTAGTGAAGTGGGGTGTCCTCTTGCAAATCAAGACTTTGAAAAATGGGACAAACACCCAGTTGAAACTCTGCACACTGAGATTTGCAAGAGCATGCTCAGAGTACACAGGAACACGCCCAACAATGGAGGCTGAGCAGAACTGGGCCAGTTTTCCCTGTTAATAACAATGCAAAAAAGAGCAATTAAATTCTACCAACACCTACAAGCAAGTGACCCCAACTCCTACCATCACAAAGCTCTCAGTTACCAAGAGGAGAACAAAGAGAGGAGCCCCCTCAGCCAGCTGGTCCTGAGGCTCAGCTCAGCCAACAGCACGAGTCATCAGGACAAACTTCACATAATCTGGCCCAACCACATTATAGCTAAAGAAAAAGAAAATTACATTAACCATTGGACATCTATCACAAAAACTCAAAGCAAACTTCAGTGTTATGTGGCTCTAAAAAGACGGTACACGATGGCAGACTACTGACCACCGTGACCGATCAGAAACTGAGAAAGGCACTGACTATGAACAGACTCAGTGATCACAGCTTGGCCATAGAGACTGGCTGACGCAGGCAGACCTGGCTGCCCAGAGAAGACAGGCTGTGTCCACTCTGTCCAGAGAGACAGGTGGAGACAGAACAACATTTCCTGCTACAATGTAGCACATACGAAGACTTAAGAACAAAATTCTTCAAAAAAATCAAATGTAAATTCCAAGACTTCAACGCACTCTCTGACCAGACCAAAATGACTTGGACACACTCTCTGACCAGGCCAAAATGACTTGGACACACTCTCTGACCAGACCAACATGACTTGGACACACTCTCTGACCAGCCCAAAAGGACTTGGACACATTCTCTGACCAGACCACAATGACTTGGACACACTCTCTGACCAGGCCAAAATGACTTGGACACACTCTCTGACCAGACCAACATGACTTGGACACACTCTCTGACCAGACCAAAAGGACTTGGACACACTCTCTGACCAGACCACAATGACTTGGACACATTCTCTGACCAGGCCAAAATGACTTGGACACATTCTCTGACCAGACCAAAAGGACTTGGACACACTCTCTGACCAGACCAAAATGACTTGGACACATTCTCTGACTTGGACACACTCTCTGACCAGGCCAAAATGACTTGGACACACTCTCTGACCAGACCAACATGACTTGGACACACTCTCTGACCAGACCAAAAGGACTTGGACACACTCTCTGACCAGACCAAAATGCAACATGTACTTTGGGACACAGTGTCAGCTCATAGGTGCAGCAAGATATGTCAGATCATGTCCCAGCTTAAGAGACAAGGATCACAACACATGACAGCTGTAGTCTCCTCACACCCCATGCTCCTCCTTCTGATCTACTTCTGTTTCTCTATTGTTATGGCTGTGTTATTGTTTCTTTATTGATCGTTACAATGTTGTGTTGAAGTTCATTATTAGTGTTATTGTGTACCGTTCAAACTGTATTTTTGATGCTTTGGCAACATTGTTGTAAAACTTTCCTGCCAATAAAGCCCTCTGAATTGAATTGAAATGACAGGTGGGTAGAGAGAGAGGTGGGTAGAGGGAGAGGTGGGTAGAGAGGGAGAGGTGGGTAGAGAGAGAGAGGTGATACAGAGAGAGGTGGGTAGAGAGAAAGGTGGGTAGAGGGAGAAGTGAGTAGAGAAAGAGGTGGGTAGAGAGAAAGGTGGGTAGAAGGGGAGGTGGGTAGGGAGAGAGAGGTGGGTAGAGGGAGAGGTGGGTAGTGAGAGAGAGGTGGGTAGAGCGAGAGTTGGGTAGAGAGAGAGGTGATAGAGAGAGAGGTGGGTAGAAGGAGAGGTAGGTAGAGAGAGAGAGGTGGGTAGACGGAGAGGTGATAGAGAGAGAGGTGGGTAGAAGGAGAGGTAGGTAGAGAGAGAGAGGTGGGTAGAGGGAGATGTGGATAGAGAGAGAGGTGGGTAGAGTGAGAGGTGGGTAGAGAGAGAGAGATCATAGAGAGAGAGGTGGGGTAGAGGGAGAGGTGATAGAGAGAGAGGTGGGTAGAAGGAGAGGTAGGTAGAGAGAGAGAGGTGGGTAGAGGGAGATGTGGTTAGAGAGAGAGGTGGGTAGAGTTTGAGGTGGGTAGAAAGAGTGGTGGGGTAGAGGGAGAGATGGGTAGAGAGAGAGGTGATAGAGAGAGAGGTGGGTAGAGGGAGACATGGGTAGAGAGAGAGGTGATAGAGAGAGAGGTGGGTAGAGGGAGACATGGGTAGAGAGAGAGGTGATAGAGAGAGAGGTGGGTAGAGGGAGAGGTGATAGAGAGAGAGGTGGGTAGAAGGAGAGGTAGGTAGAGAGAGAGAGGTGGGGTAGAGGGAGAGGTGGGTAGAGAGAGGTGATAGAGAGAGAGGTGGGTAGAGAGAGAGGTGGGGTAGAGGGAGAGGTGGGTAGAGAGAGAGGTGATAGAGAGAGAGGTGGGTAGAGGGAGAGGTGATAGAGAGAGAGGTAGGTAGAGAGAAAGGTGGGTAGAGAGAGAGAGGTGGGTAGAGAGAGAGAGGTGGGTAGAGAGAGAGAGAGGTGGGCAGAGAGAGGTGGGTAGAGAGCGAGAGGTGGGTAGAGAGAGAGAGAGTGGTGGGTAGAGAGAGAGAGGTGGGTAGAGAGAGAGAGAGGTGGGCAGAGAGAGGTGGGTAGAGAGAGATAGGTGGGTAGAGAGAGAGAGAGGTGGGTAGAGAGAGAGAGGTGGGTAGAGAGGGAGAGGTGGGTAGAGAGAGAGAGGTGGATAGAGAGAGAGGTAGGTAGAGAGAGAGGTGGGTAGAGAGAGAGAGGTGGGTAGAGAGAGAGAGGTGGGTAGAGAAAGAGAGAGGTGGGTAGAGAGAGAGAGGTGGGTAGAGAGAGAGAGTGGTGGGTAGAGAGAGAGAGGTGGGTAGAGAGAGAGAGGGGTGGGCAGAGAGAGGTGGGTAGAGAGATAGGTGGGTAGAGAGAGAGAGAGGTGGGTAGAGAGAGAGAGGTGGGTAGAGAGGGAGAGGTGGGTAGAGAGAGAGGTGGGTAAAGAGAGAGAGAGGTGGGCAGAGAGAGGTAGGTAAAGAGAGAGAGAGGTGGGTAGAGAGAGAGAGGTGGGTAGAGAGAGAGGTGAGTAGAGAGAGACGTGGGTAAAGGGAGAGAGAGGTGGGCAGAGAGAGGTGGGTAGAGAGAGAGAGAGGTGGGTAGAGAGAGAGAGAGGTGGGTAGAGAGAGAGAGGTGGGTAGAGAGAGAGGTGAGTAGAGAGAGACGTGGGTAAAGGGAGAGAGAGGTGGGCAGAGAGAGGTGGGTAGAGAGAGAGAGAGGTGGGTAGAGAGAGAGAGAGGTGGGTAGAGAGCATATCAAATGTGACTTGTGGAGCAGAACGCCTGGGCCATGTAAGAGGTAGTACAGGGACATTGTTGTCTGTGAAACTGCCTCTCCTCTCCGGCCAGAGAGGCTTTCTTAGCATGCTGCAGTAGAAAGGAAATCAAGTACGACTTTCTGATTAGTGCCATAACGTGTCCGACCTGTATGAAAAGCTGAAGTCAATATTTGTGAGGCGTATTAAACATATTTCACTCTTTCTTACTCGCTTGGTGAGGATTCCCACTAATACATGTAATAATGTCTAACTAGCTGTTCACAAAGCTGGACGTCAATAAATATCTGGTCACCCCACGGTCTAAAATGAGAAACAAAGAAGAAGTAGACGGTGAGCTTGTGTTGCTAGTCAGTTCACATGATAGTAGTAAGCAATTTGTGGTAACCTTGTTGGCCCCAGGTCAGCATTCCTACAATTCTTACACGAGAATTTACAATCTCAAGGCTCGAACTTTCATCTAGATACATCATTATGCCACATAAAGTTTTCTGTAAATACAGTACCTTCCTCACAGTAATGAGGAAGACTGTAAATGCAGTACCTTCCTCACAGTAATGAGGAAGACTGCAAAGATGTCCAGAGCACAATATTTCCAAATTTTCTATGACGTCGAACAAGTTTCTTGTTTTATTATATCCAAAAATCAGAGGCGTGGACTCAACTAACATGACTTGGACTCGATTCAGACTCACAAATTTGATGACTTCAGACCTGACAAAACTTAAAAATACTTGCAGCTCGACTTTGCATTTACACCAGTGACTCATGACTTGACTTGGACTTGAGCCTTTTGACTTGAAAGACCTGATAACTTATCTGAGCCCTGTCATGGTTTGTCCTGTTTGGACCCAAAATCAGATACAGACACGAGGTTGAAGGTAATGATGAAGATTTATTTTTAGACTGCAAAAGGTGGTTGGTGAATGTGTAGATGATTGGCTGGTTGGAAAGGTTGTCCAGGGAGACAATGGGGAAAGGTGAGGCCAGGCTGGGCAGACAAGCTGGCAGTCCAGTGAGCTGATGAAGCAGGCAGGCAGACATGGCATGGGTGGGCAGAGGACATGAAGGAATCCTGAACACAGGAAGACACACGGTGACATCAGCAGGCATGAGGAAGTGTGGATGAGGCAAGTTAGGAAAAATATACTTAAGCAACTGGTACTGGAGAGGCTGAGAGAGTTGTTGCCACAGAAACAGGCTGAAAAATCTGGAGATGAGTGGAAGGAGAGCCAGGGTTCTTATGCTGGAGTGCTGATCCATAGATTACAGACAGGTGAAGTGAAGTGGGAGCCAGGGGAGAAAGAGTGAGCCACACCAATGCCACACACACACTGACAGACACAGTGAGAGAGACAGGGGAGGAGGAGACACAAGGGATGGAAGGAACACAGAGAAACATAGGGAAAATCTCGAGTCATGGCCGAAGCCGTGACAGGACCCCCCCTTCAACAGGTGCCTGCTGGAGGCCCACCTGGCTTTTCAGGATGCCTCCAGTGGAAGTCATGAATGAGGGTGGGATCCAGGATGTTGAGTGGTGGGACCCAAAACTGTTCTTCTGGGCCATATGCTTCCCAGTCTACAAGATATTGAACACCCTGGCCCTGTTCGGTGAATCTTTATAGAGGCGGGCAACTTAAACCTCACTGCAATGGGGTTGATGGCCTCTTCAGTTTTAAATAGGCCATAGTAACTGGGTGCCAACTTATGGGAGTCCACTTGAAGAGGTAAGTCACAGGATGACAGCCACACCTTCTCCGCAGGCTGGTAGTCAGGCACAGGGGTCAACAATACAGTGGTTATGGGCAGCAGACCAGAGGAGAGCAGATCGAGCAGCCTTCCACACATGGTGGCACCACCGAAGGAGCGCCTGCACGGAAGGCACCACCACTTCCTCCTCTTGTGCTGGAAAAATAGAGGGGGGGGTGATAGCCCAGAGAAGCATGGAAGTACTTCTTCAGAGACTACCACATGCTTCCTCCCATACATGTGGAGTCACCAGCCGCTTCTTTTCACCTGACAGTGAGGAGTTTCGCCAGGGGGACGTAGCGCATGGGAGGATCATGCTATTCCCCCCAGTTCCTCCTCCCCCCTGAACAGGTAGCCTGACCAACCAGAGGAGGCTCTAGTGCAGTGACCAGGACACATACCCACATCCAGCTTCCGACCTGCAGACACGGCCAATTGTGTCTGTAAGGATGCCCGACCAAGCCGGAGGTAACACGGGGATTCGAACTGATGAGCCCAGTGTTAGTAGCCAACAGAATAGACCGCCACACCACCTGGACACCCCAGTAGGCATTTTTACACAGGGATTTTGCAATAATGGTGTAATGAAGACTGGTCTTTATGCTGGCTTTGTTTTTCTTTTTTACACTTAACCAAACAAAGGCCACATCATCGGGCCCAGTGTGTGATTTTACAAAGCATGCCGGCGGTCCAGAAGCAGGGGCGTCATGATGCGTAACACAGCAGCAGCAGCAGCAGCAGCTGTCACGTCCTGCTGGCTGTCCCTTTTACAGAGATGTCGATTTGGTTTTGTGACCACCTCCACTTTCGGCTTAACGCTAGAAACACAATGACCTTCCCATGACCCCCCCCCCATTCCATCGCCATACCTTTTACACAGAGCAGCAAGGCGGCTTAATGGCACAACATCCCTGCCTTGAAAAGGCTGTGTAAAAAGCCCAAGAGATACAGACAGAGGAGGAGACAAAAAGGAAGTAGGGAACACAGAGCAACATAAAGAAAATCTAGTGTGACACTGAAGATGACAAACCCAAAGATGAAACACGTTTACAAAGTGTGCAGCCAATCCACTGGACAATGGCGATTGTGCTTCCTGAACACTTTCCCGTGTATTTTATGGATTTTGGGCTGCTGATCACAAAAACCACCTTAAGATTTTCCTATCACTTACAGTTTTGTAGATATAACCTATTTGTGTGATTTCCCATTATATTTTAAGTCTACTAGTATGTTGCCTACAAAGCAAGCTGTTTTGGTCAGTGCCAGCATGCCTGGGCAGTGTAGGTGCTATGCAGATGCTGTGTTAGGCAGCCTGGGCATGCTGAGTCAGGTTACATGCTGCAGACAGGCTATAGGAGCTGCTCACATGTACACATGCTGTTTGGACGCATGTTGGTGCACATGTTCTTCAGGCAACAGCATAGTGAGTATTCCTAACAACAGGATTCATTGTCTTCAGGAAGACTTAACACAGCAGAAATGTCTCGTCAGTGCTGCAGCAGCTGCAGTACATCCTGGTACAGCTGTGGTGAGGACACACTTAAGACTCAAACACACACCATGGCTGCACTTATTAAGAAAGACTATGAGCTCTACTTCAGATGTAACACTGGTGACCAAGAGAAACCCTGGGCTCCTCACATTTGTTGCGCAACATGTGCAGTCAACCTGAGAGCCTGACTCAGAGGTACTCGGAAGTCAATGCCATTTGCAGTCCCAATGATATGGCGAGAACAGAAGGATCACGTGATGGACTGTTACTTCTGTCTGACCAATGTATCTGGCTTCTCTACTAACAATAAGAACTCTATTGAATACCCCAACCTGCTTTCAGCCATGACACCAGTGCCACATGATGACAGTTTGCCAGTCCCGAAGCCACCGGAGACAAGGAGCCTAGATGAGGCAGATGAAGATGCCACAACACATGAACCAGATGTGGAAAACGACACTGATCCAGATGTTGAACCCGTTATGCCTGGTTATCCTCATCTGATAACACAGCCAGGATTAAATGACCTGGTCAGGGTCTTAGATTTGTCAAAAGCTGAAGCAGGACTACTTGGTTCAAGATTGCAAGGATGGGGTTTGCTGTCACCAGGTACAAACATTTCTATCTTTCAGAACCATCAAGATCATTTGACAAACTTCTTTACGCAGGTTGACAACCTGTTTCTGCACTGACATTGATGGACTGTTCATGGCTTTGGCTTGTGTGCAGGACCCACAACAATGGTGTCTTTTTATAGATTCATCAAAGTTCAGCCTGAAAGCTATCCTGCTACACAATGGCAGTGTCCACCCTTCAGTACGCATTGGCTCTGCAGTACATATGAAGGAAACCTACAATAACATGGAAGTGTTGTTGGAACACATACAGTACAACAACTACGACTAGAACGTGTGGTGATGTAAAAGTACTGGCATTGCTACTAGGAATGCAGCTGGGGTATACAAAGTACTGTTGTTTCCTGTGTGAACGGGATAGCCGCGCAACAGAGCCACATCACATTAAAAAGAACTGGCCGCTCTGTAAGCATTTCACTCCAGGGCAGAAAAGTGTGACATAAACCACTTGTTGACCCAACAAAGATATTTCTGCCCCCTCTTCTTATAAAACTCAGATTGATGAAACATTTTGTGAAGGCAATGAACAAAGAAGGTGATGGACTTCACTACCTGAGACCGATGTTTCCAAGAGTAACTGGTGCCGAGATGAGGGAAGGCATTTTTGTTGGTCCACAAATCAGACAGGTCATCAGTGACAGGGAGGTAGAAGATCTGCTAGAGGAAATAGCATGGAAGGCATTTCAGGATGTTGTTGAGATGTTCTTGGCAACTACAGAGCACCACACTACACTGGGCTGCTGGACAACATGCTTAAAGCACACAAAACCATGAAGTGACACATGTCATTTGAAAGTCATGTTGTGCATCACACGTGAACTTCTTCCCTGCTGGTCTTGGTGCAGTCAGTGAGGAACGTGGTGAAAGGTTTCACCAGGACATGTGACCATGGAAAAGAGGTATCAGGGCAACTGGGACCCGTCAGTGCTGGCTGACTGTTGTTGGACACTGACACGAGAGGCACCAGATGCTGAGTACAAACCAACACCATCTGCACAACGTTTTAAACTCAGTTGAACTAACACCATGTGACAGCATCATTATGTGATTAAACATGTCACATCCAATAAAAGTTATTTAATGTTCCTCCAAATTCCTATGTGAAACAGCACATCTGAAATTATTTTTGTGTTCAGCTTGACATTTTCTATCATAATCTCTATTTTTTTCAGGGAGCAAAACGTTTGAAAAAAATTGTGTAACAATTCCACTTTGAATCAATCTGCAATGAATACACATTTTAAAAAGGATTCATGATTTGCATAAATGTAGTAAGTTAATGTCTTGGTGCATGCTCAGTAATCCAGGTAAAGTAATCCCAGTAAGGGGAATCAGATCATCTGGACACAGCGTTTAGTGGGAGAGACGTTTCATCATCATCTAAGTGACTTTGACAGTCTCCGATGATGCCAGGTATCCTCAACCTTCTAAACAGCACAGCTGTATAACGACAGAAACCAGTGATCAGTTTCATGCGCAGATGCTGTGAGCATTAACTGGAGTGTGTACTGTGTACTGTTGACAGAGGGCTGGGAAGAGCAGTCACAGTGTTGTAGGAGGGGGCAGCAGTACATCCAGCAGTACACTTTTACTATACTGTCACTGCAGCTGTTCCCCAGCTATTGGATATGTATGAATGAGGTGTTTAACTGCTTATGTAAGATAACTCATATTAAGGACATGTGATTTGTATCCCCCTGTAGTACATTAAGGACTTCTATAACAGGACGGCAGTCAGTCGTAATGGCACCGGGCTGAACGGAGAGGCGCTGACCCTCATGTATTCGCTCACTGTGTCTGTCTTCGCCATCGGAGGCCTAGTGGGGTCTCTTATGGTTGGCGTGCTGGTAACTCGCTTTGGCAGGTGAGGTGTCTCTACACCACACACACACACACACACACACACACCCACACACACATGCACACACACGCACACACATGCACACACATGCACGCACACGCACACACACACATGCACACACGCACACACACACACGCACATGCACACACACACACACGCACATGCACACACACATGCACGCACACGCACGCACACACATGCACACACGCACACACACACACGCACATGCACACACGCACACACACACACGCACATGCACACACACACACACACACGCACATGCACACACACACACACATGCACGCACACGCACACACACACATGCACACACGCACACACACACACGCACACACACACACGCACATGCACACACACATGCACGCACACACACACATGCACACACGCACACACAGACACGCACATGCACACACACATGCACACACACATGCACGCACACATGCACACACACACACACACATGCACACACACACGCACACACATGCACACACATGCACACACACACACAGTGATAAATGCATATATGTGGCCGGGGAAGTAAGGGGGGGTGAATCATTATGCAATGTTATCATCATCATCGGCGGTCTCTCAGGGTCAAGTATAACTGTCCTCCATCTAGGTCCTTGTAGGTCTTCAGGTGGACATAGAGTCCGATCATACAGCTGTATATTTTGGGGGCAATGTGGGGAAGGGTGTGAAGAAGTGGTTGAGGATGAGGTTTGGGTCTTTCTGGTAACTCGCTCCTTTCTTAGTCTTCACTTGTTTTCAGCAGCACAGTGGAGGTCAGGGTTGTAGCACCCCCCCCCCCCCACAGACAGCCAGTCTCCAGGCCTCCCTGTTTTTTGCTGCTTGTCCCCGGGTGTTAAGGTCAATACCAAAACCTTTTGATGTGGACCTTGATGTTGTCTTTATATCGATCATTTTGTCCTCCTGGGGCACAGTGTCCTGTCACCAGCTGAGAGTGAAAGACTTGTTTCGGGAGGCGAGAGTCAGACATGCAGAGGACTTGGCCAGTCCAGCTCAGCTGATGTTATGCAATGGTGACAGTTATAGTAGGCATGTTGGCCTCCTCGAGGATGCTGAAGTTGGTGCGCTTATCCTCCCAGCTGATCTTAAGACTCTTCCTGACGCATCGCTGTTGGTATGCCTCGAGTGCCTTCAGGTGCCTGCTATATTTGGTCCAGGTTTCTGAGCCATACAGTAGGGTGGGCAGCACCACCGCTTTGTACACAACATGTTTTGTTCTGGCCTGAAGGTCGTGGTTTTCAAAAACCCTTTTACTCAATCTTGAGAAGGCCCGGCTGGCACAACTGAGATGATGGTGTATTTCAATGTCAGTGTTGACTTTGGAGGAGAGAAGGCTGCCAAGATATGGGAACTGTTCCGTGTTTTTGAGTCTGGTGTTGTCTACAGAGATGGATGGGGGCAGAGTAGGCATATTTCCGTTGGGTGGCGGTCGGTAGAGGATATGGTTCTTTTTCATGTTAATAGCCAAGCCAAGCTGCTTGTATGCCTTTGCAAAAGCGTCCAGTATGATCTGTAGTTCCTCTTCTATGAGGGACACTAAGGCATTGTCATCGGCGTACTGCAGCTCTGTGATGGATTTGGTGGTGGTTTTACCTTTAGCCCTGTATATGATTTTGACTCCCTGGGGCAGATTGGGAACAATGAAGTGGAGGATGGTGGCAATGAAGACAGAGAACAGGGTTGGGGCAATGACACAGCCTTGTTAAACTCCTGTGGGGACCTTGGAGGACTCTGTCTCGTCTCCATAACTGCTGAGTACTCTAGCTGACATAGTATCATGTAGTAGTCATAGTACTCTGATATATTTGTCAGGGCAGCCTATTTTTGACAGAACTAGCCAGAGGGCCTGGTGGTTTCCAGAATCAAAAGCTTTGGTTAAGTCTGTGAAGGCCATGCACAATGCTTTTACTGGGCTTTTTCCTGGAGTTGGCAAGCAAGTAAAACTAATGTCCATGGTGCCTTTGTCAGGACAAAAACCGCTCTGGGATTCTGGCAGAATTTCCTCTGATATTGGGAGGAGTCTGTTAACCAGGGCTTTCCCTGTGGTGGAAAGCAAGTAAATGCCATGGTAGTTGCCGCACTCAGCGTTGTCACCTTGATAAATATATATAGACAATGAATGCATCCCTAAGTTGCACAGGGATTTCCTCTTTTTCCCATCTGTTAGGTAGCAGGTACTTCTGCTGGCATTCCATTAGGACCAGGATTTTCATCTTCCTGATAGCATCCTGGACTTCTCTTAGACTAGATGATGCTGCCATGTCCTTGTCTTTGGGTTGTTGAGGGCGTTGTTGGAGGGCATCCATCTCAAGGCTGGAGTCCCAGTTTAAAAGGTCCTGGTAGTGTTCTTTCAACTTCACTTTGATTGAATTGTTGTCTGTTAGCAGTCTGTGTCCATCGTTGGAGTGAAGTGGGGTTAGACGGCGGTGACTAGGACCGTATATTGCTTGAGTAGCATCGAAGAAGCCTCTGGTATCCCCAGCATCTGCACAGTGCTGGATCTCAAGCGCCTTCTAATCCACCACTGGTTCTTCAATTACCTGACCCGGTTTTGGATGGCTGACTTTGCTCTTGCATGGGCAGCTCGTGTATTTTGGAAGTTGAGGTCATTCTGCCAGATGGCATGCCTCTTGACATTGGTTAACTGTTGGATTTCCAGGTCATTCTCATCAGACCAATCTTGGTGGTTCTTCATCGTATGTCCATGAGTGGTTTTACAGTTGCCAGTGAGTGCAATCCTGAGTATATCCCAGTGGCTTTCACTATCAACTGGATACTGTTTGGGGATTGATGTACTGAGCATGGCCTGGAACTGTTGATGAGAGGAGGTATCAGTAAGTCTTTCAAGGTTGAGCTTTGGGTGGCTCTGCTTTTTCTGCACCCTTTTTTCCCGGTGAAGTTGGGTGGACAGGATGGAGCGGATAAGGTGGTAGTCAGTCCACCAGTCATCTGCACTGATCATCACTCTGGTGTTTAGTACCTCATGTCGGTCTCTTTGATGGCTGATAATGTAGTCAATGAGGTGCAAAATGTTAGAACAAGGGTGCCTCCAGGTTGTTTTAAAATTGTTGTTCTGGCGGAAGAATGTGTTGGTGATGATTAGGCTGTGTTCTGAGCATGTTGTTAACAGCCGGATGTCATTGAAGTTTATGTTTCCAACTCCTTCCTTGCCAATTATGCCTCTCCACAAGTTGTAATTTTGTCCTACTCTGGCATTGGAATCTCCAAGCAGGATTAGCTTGTCCTCCTTGGGAACTTTGGTGAAAACTGTCCAGGTTGGCATAGAAGGTCTCCTTTACTTCATCTTGTGAGCCAAGTGTTGGAGTATATGCACTGATGAAAGTGATGCTTTGGTGAAGCTTTTTATTTACAAGTGCCAGTCGTATTTGTCATCAGGCATTCACTGATGCCCAGTGGAAACAGCAAAATGGCAAATGAGGCTGTTTTTGATGGCAAAGCCCACACTGGATCCTCGGCTCATCAGCTGCTTTTCCCTCCCAGAAAACAGTGTAACCACCCATCTCCTTGTTCAGCTTTCCTTGGTCAGCCAATCAGGTTTCAGAGAGTGCAGCAATATCAATCTGGAATCTCCTCAGCTCCTGGGCGATGATGACAGTACGCCATTCAGGTTGATTGCTGGATTGATTGTCCATGAGGGTCCGTATGCTCTGGGCTCCAAAGTATATAAGAGTTTATGTTTCAGATCACATGGTGATGATCCCTCTGAATTCAGTGGCCCAGACAGGAGGTATGAGGCAGACTATGTTTAGGGCACCTTTTCTAGTCCCCTCCCCAACTGGGGTGAGCAGAGTGGATCCTTAGTAGGGCTGCTCAGTTGTGGGTACAGCAGCCGAGAAGCCCCTCTGCCTCAGTCCCAGGTCTTAGCAACTGATTATACACCCACCACCTGTGTGCCAGGTTGTGGCTAGGGGCTGCCAGACTTCACTGTCCTACCTCCGTCACCTCTTCCTGATCACCACGGCACAGCCCTCATTTCATTTTTAACATGTGGCTGCACATTGTTTTTAATGGCAATACATTGAAGTGAAGTGAATTGCATTGAATTGAATTGAATTGAATTGAATTGAATTGAATTGAATTGAATTGAATTGACCCTGGATGTTTATGGGTTCATCCTTGCGGGAGGATGCCTGCACATGACAGCTTTTTACGTGGAGAGGCCGATGTGCTTGCAGCCAGGAATGATGTGTCCTTTTGAGACTAGAGTTATATATAGGTGTTGCCTCTGTTCTGTACTGACACACAGTTCAGTAAACTCCCTCTAGAGGGAGCGCTGACCTGAGAAACACGACACAAACACAAGTTTAATACACGCTACAGAAACACAAGTTTAATACACATGACAGAAACACAAATTTAATACACACGACAGAAACACAAGTTTGCTGCCAGTGAAGATCGCATTCATCTGCACTACACCAGCTTCCTGGACATTTACATGCAAATGAAAAGCAGCTGTTTACAGACTCCATAAAGCTGATCACTCTTCCCACTGCAGTGTTGGACATCTTATCACTTCTCATGGCTCCTGTCTGTTAGCAGTTATCACAACTCATAACAGCAAGCATGCCTCTTGTGTAGACTGTGTGTATATCAGTGTGGAGATGTCCTTACTGTTTCTGTCCCTGGTTCATGTGCTTTTATGTACCTTCATTAATATCTGCCTTTCTGTGTGTGTGTGTGTGTGTGTGTGTGTGTGTGTGTGTGTGTGTGTGTGTCCAGGAAAGGCACAGTGGTGAACACAACAGTGCTGGTGTTCATTGCTGGTACACTCATGGGCTTCAGCAGGATCTGTGGCTCACCTGAGATGGTTATCTTCGGCCGCTTTGTCACAGGCATCCACTCAGGTACACACACACACACACACACACACACACACACACACACACACACACACACACACACACACACGTACACACACGCACACACACACACGCACACACACACACATGCACACACATACACACACACACACACACAAACATACACACACACACACACACACACACACACTCACAAGTGTACTCAGACATCTACACACACACACGTGTACATTATATATGACCAGCATAATGTGTGCATATCCCATATTCAGATGTGTCACACAGGACAGCATGGTGCTTTAGGTGTTGTCATTGTGAAAGTGATGTTTGTGGTTACTGGAGTTCAAATCATTTCTACATGTTGGTGCAGATGTCCCCTGATGTCCATTGACTGTTACAAGACATGCATTTCATTTGAATTGTGGACCATAATTGCCAATTAGTGCTGTGTGTTGGCAAAACAATTTGTATCATGATACAAAAGTGTCAAGATTCAGTATCTACTACTACCACTACTACTACTACTACTACTACTACTACTACTACTACTACTACTACTACTACAACTACTTTCAGCTGCTCCCGTTAGGGGGCGCCACAGCGGATCATCCGTTTCCATGTCTTCCTGTCGTCTACATCTTCCTCTGTCACACCAGCCACCTGCATGTCCTCCCTCACCACATCCATAAGCCTCCTCTTTGGCCTTCCTCTTCTCCTCTTCCCTGGCAGCTCCATATTCAGCATCCTTCTCCCAATATACCCAGCATCTCTCCTCCACACATGTCCAAACCATCTCCATCTTGTCTCTCTTGCTTTGTCTCCAAACCGTCCAACCTGAGCTGTCACTCTAATATAATCGTTCCTAATCCTGTCCTTCTTCATCACTCCCAGTGAAAATCTTATCATCTTCATCTCTGCCACCTCCAGCTCCACCTCCTGTCTTTTCATCAGTGCCACTGTCTCCAAACCATACAACATAGCTGGTCTCACAACCATCTTGTAAACCTTCCCTTTAACTCTTGCTGGTACCCTTCTGTCACAAGTCACTCCTGACACTCTTCTCCACCCACTCCACCCTGCCTGCGCTCTCTTCTTCACCTCTCTACTGCACTCCCCGTTACTTGGGACAGTTGACCCCAAGTATTTAAACTCATACACCTTCGTCACCTCCACTCCTTGCATCCTCACCATTCCACTGTCCTCCCTCTCATTCACGCATAGGTATTCCGTCTTGCTCCTACTGACTTTCATTCCTCTTCTCTCCAGTGCATACCTCCACCTCTCCAGGCTCTCCTCCACCTGCACCCTACTCTCACTACAGATCACAATGTCATCCGCAAACATCACAGTCCACGGAGACTCCTGCCTGATCTTGTCCGTCAACCTGTCCATCACCACTGCAAACAAGAAAGGGCTCAGAGCCGATCCTAGTTGTAATCCCACCTCCACCTTGAACCCATCTTTCATTCCAACCACCCACCTCACCACTGCCACACCTCCCTCATACATATCCTGCACCACTCCTACATACTTCTCTTCAACTCCCGACTTCATCATAAAATACCACACCTCCTCTCTTGGCACCCTGTCGTATGCTTTCTCTAAATCTACAAAGACACAATGCAACTCCTTCTGGCCTCCTCTATACTTCTCCATCAACATTCTCACAGCAAACACCACATCTGTGGTGCTCTTTCATGGCATGAAACCATACTGCTGCTCGCTGATCATCACCTCTCCTCTTAATCTAGCTTCTATTACTCTTTCCCATATCTTCATGGTGTGGCTGATCAACTTTATACCTCTGCAGTTGCTACAGTTCTGCACATCACCCTTGTTCTTGAAGACCGGTACCAGTATGCTTCTTCTCCACTCCTCAGGCGTCCTCTCACTTTCCAAGATTGTGTTAAACAATCTAGTTAAAACCCCCACTGCCATCTCTCCTAAACATCTCCATGCCTCCACAGGTATGTCATCAGGACCAACTGCCTTTCCACTCTTCATCCTCTTCATAGCTGTCCTCACTTCCTCCTTGCTAATCCACTGCACTTCCTGATTCACTATCCCCACATCATCCAACCTTCTCTCTCTCTCATTTTCTTCATTCATCAGCCCCTCAAAGTACTCCTTCCCCCTTCTCCGCACACTCTCCTCGCTTATCCGCACATGTCCATCTCTATCCTTGATCGCCCTAGCCTGCTGCACATCCTTCGCAGTTCAATCCCTCTGTCTAGTCAATCGGTACAAGTCCTTTTCTCCTTCCTTAGTGTCTAACCTGTCATACAACTCACCATACTCCTTTTCCTTTTCCTTCACCACCTCTCTCTTTGCTTTACGCTGCATCTCCTTGTACTCCTGTCTACTTTCTTCATCTGTCTTGACTATCCCACTTCTTCTTTGCCAACCTCTTCCTCTGTATACTTTGCTCTACTTCCTCATTCCACCACCAAGTCTCCTTGTCTTCCTTCCTCTGTTCTGATGACACACCAAGTACCTTCCTAGCTGTCTCCCTCACTATTTCTGCAGTGGTTGTCCAGCCATCTGGCAACTCTTCACTACCACCCAGTGCCTGTCTTACCTCCTCCCTGAACTCCACACAACAGTCTTCCTTCTTCAACCATTTGATCTTCGGCTCTGCCTTCACTCTCTTCCTCTTCTTGGTCTCCAAAGTCATCCTGCAGACCACCACCCGATGCTGCCTAGCTACGTTCTCCCCTGTCACCACCTTGCAGGCTCCAATCCCTTTCAGATGTCGCCTTCTACATAAGATATAGTCCACCTGTGTGCACTTTCCTCCACTCTTGTACGTCACCCTGTGTTCCTCCCTCTTCTTGAAATATGTATTCACCACAGCCATTTCCATCGGATCTGACGAGACCGGGGCGCGAACCCCGGGTCCCAGTGGGCAACTGCATCGACACAAAGCTGATGCTTAGACCGCTACACCACCGCGTACCCCACTTTTACCAAAATTTTTGAAGAAATTCTTAAGCAGAACACATCAATATGCATAGAATCGGAGTACTCAGAGCCATAGCTAGTGTGGCACTGGCAGCGCTTGCTTGTTGTGGTCTTTTTCAGCCCTGTTACAATACTTCAACTTCCACCACAAGACGCTTCAGGATTGCTGAAGCGTCTTGTGATGTAGGCTGGAAGGTTCAGGCTCCCGATTCCTGCATGCGGGACAAACCCCGGATAGGCCCCTCCTCGCGGTCTTGAACAGACTTCACTTGTGGAGTTGGCGTAACCTGGGCAGCACTCAGCTGGCTAAAGCCTAACGGGGCCGCGGACTGGCGGTTATAAAAATCCTACACATCCCTGGCTTGTAAGTGCCTAACAAGTGGGCAGTCCGGACTCCCGATCCGACCATCACCTGGGTGCATGCATTGTTTTTGAAGATCGATACGGTGTTGTGAAGGATAACGTCACACTACTCGAGTGTATCAATAGTTTTCTATTGCCAATAGGTGTGAGTGATTGCGTGTATGTGTATTGGTCATAGATTGTATAAAGTTAAGTTTCCTTTATTAATCCCCCTTGGGGAAATCCAGTTACTGCAAAGTAACCCATCCTAGCTGTGATCTGTGTAGCTAGGAGCAGTGGGCTGCTGCCTTGATGCTGCGCCCAGGGACCAGCTCCAGTTCTTTCCCCATTGCCTTGCTCAGGGGCACAGACAGGAGTATTAACCCTAACATGCATGTTTATTTTGATGGTGGGGGAAACCGGAGTACCTGGAGAAAACCCACTGCAGACACGGGGAGAACATGCAAACTCCACACAGAGGACGACCTGTGATGACCCTCCCAAGGTTGGACCTACTTGCTTTGAGGCAACGGCGCTAACAACAAGGCAACCATGCCACCCATAAAAATAGATGGAAGTAGCACATGTGATGCCACCAAATGGTTTCTGAAGTGGCATTTTGAAGCCTGAACTTTGGTTTTATTCTCACCGTTATCTTGTCAATTGTTGGAACCATAATATCCAATTTCAGGCAATGAGGTGGAGTTGGGTGGAGTGTGGGTGGAGCTGGGGTGTGACCTTGGTGGTAAACAGGTTTACTGACCTTTTAATCAGTCAGATAAGTCATCAACATGCCACTTTTTTAATCCTTAATATGTTCTTAACAGAACAACCATTTTCAAAATACCCACCCTCATACTGTGTTACGGACTTGAAATTAGTAATTGAGAACCCAACTTCTTGTAGATAAAATTTACTGACTTTGTATATGAAGGTAGAATTTGGGAAATCTCTCACTGATTTACAATTGGCTGAAAGTTCTTTGGTGGCAGCCACCTAGTGGCCCAGTTAGAACTACAATTTAAGGCACTTATGCATTGGCTTCAACTTCCAGCCCCACTGGTTGCTGCTTGGTATTGGCCTGTAATGGACTGTCAATCTATCCCGGGTGTGTCCTAGCCCGAAATATGCAGAGTTAATCGCCCAGGTCCTGGCCCCAAGTGACACTAAGGAACTTAGCAGGAGTAGAACATGGATGCATGGATGTCCACTAGATGACTGCTATTTCTGTGTAAATTGTTATCACAAGGCCGTGCGTTTTCTGTACTGACATTTTTCCCTGTAGCATTGTGCAGGTATCTGCCAGAGCGTGTGTATTCCTATTGTTTGTGCCCAATTCGCACTCTCTTCCT
Organism: Lampris incognitus; assembly: GCF_029633865.1. Classification (NCBI taxonomy): domain Eukaryota; kingdom Metazoa; phylum Chordata; class Actinopteri; order Lampriformes; family Lampridae; genus Lampris; species Lampris incognitus. Next base: position 52,254,685 of record NC_079223.1, on the reverse strand, counting down.
GAGAGTGTGTATGTATGTTATGTTGCACAGGTACAGTGCTGCTTGAAAGTATGTGAACCCCTTGAGCAGTTTAGAGTTTTCTGTTGTTTTACCATGATTTTCTTATTCTATCATCACCAGTTTTTATGTATGAAATGTCAGATATATGTTTATCAGTTGCATGTACTTGTTTAGTGGGACTTGTTTAAGTAGCCCAAAAACTACATGAAACATGGAATTAGGGTATGTGCAAAAGTAAGTGAACCCCCAGCTGCATTGGTTAAGTCAAGCAGGTAACAGACTCGGGTGAAACACATTTGGGTGCTTAATTAATCATTTAAGCAGACCAATGAAATGAGACATCCTTGGGAAAGGGTTTGGCCTGCACTAATTAAAAGAGAGAGGAAACCAACCAAGCCACTGTGGTCCCATACAAATCAACAATGCCGAGAGCAAAGGAGATATCCGAGGACATGAAGAAGAGGGTAGTGACAGCCCATCAGTCTGGGGAGGGCTATAAGACCATCTCCAAAAGATTCCAGCTCCATCCATCCACTGTAAGACAAATAATTTACAAATGGAGGGCCTTCAACATGACAGCAACTCTGCCTAGAAGTGGACGCCCATCAAAACTATCACCCAGAAGCACCAGAAAAATAATACATCAGGTAAAGGCCAACCCACACATCACCTCTAGGGAGTTGCAGACCTCTCTGGTAGCATCTGGGACAAATGTGCATGCGTCTACAATCAGACGGAAACTGAATAGCCATGACATTCATGGGAGGGTTGCTAGAAGGAAGCCTCTGCTCTCAAAAAAGAACAAAGCTGCCCATTTCAACTTTGCCAGAGAGCACTTGGACAAACCAGAGGCCTTCTGGAAGTCCATTCTCTGGACAGACGAGTCCAAAATAGAATTATTTGGTCACAATCAAAACCAACATGTTTGGAGAAAAGCCAACACTGCATATGAAGAAAAGAACCTCCTCCCAACAGTGAAGCATGGTGGTGCAAATGTGAAGGTCTGGGGCTGCTTTTCTGCTTCTGGACCTGGACGACTCCATATTATCCAAGGAACCATGAATTCTCCGGCATATCAACAAATTCTTGACCACAATCTCCTGCCATCAGTCAGGGAGTTGAAGCTGGGACGAAAATGGATTATGCAACAAGACAATGACCCAAAGCATTCCAGCAAAACTACAAAGGAATGGCTTCAGAGAAAGAGGATTCGTACTCTGGATTGGCCCAGTCAAAGTCCGGACCTTAATCCAATTGAAATGTTGTGGCGAGATCTGAAGAAGTTGGTACATACCAGATGTCCCTCCAACCTCTCTCAACTGGCTGAGTTCTGCAAGGAGGAGTGGGCAAAAAACCCCATAAGCAGATGCGAAAGACTGGTTAGTGGTTACAGAAGACGTTTGGTTGAAGTAATGGCCTCAAAAGGAGGAGCCACAAGCTACTAATACAAGGGTTCACATACTTTTGCACATGTTAAATTTTCAGTTTTTGTGAAATAAACCACCTTTGTTGAATTAAATAATGACAATATATCTCTTTTTGTGTGTGTGTCCATTATTTGGAAGGTGTGCTTTACAAATTGGGATTTGGATGTATGTGTAATAAGCTTATTTTAATGTTTTTTACAAAAACAGTGACCATGTCTGGAGGGTTCACAAACTTTCAAGCAGCACTGTATCTATCTCTCTGAGGGTGTGTTTATGTTGTATTGTGCAGGTATCTCTCTGAGGGTGTGTTTGTGTTGTAGTGTGCAGGTATCTCTCTGAGGGTGTGTTTGTGTTGTAGTGTGCAGGTATCTTTCTGAGTGTGTGTTTGTGTTGTATTGTGTGGGTATCTCTCTGAGTGTGTGTCTGTGTTGTGTTTGTGTTGTATTTTGCAGGTATCTCTTAGTTTGTGTTTTTTTGTGTTGTGCGGTTATCTCCACGATTGTGTGTTTATGCTGTATTGTGCAGGTATCTCTCTGAGTGTGTGTTTGTGTTGTAGTAAGCAGGTATCTCTCTTGAATATGTGTTTTAGTGTGCAGATATATCTGAGTGTGTATGTGTTGTATTGTACTTGTATCTCTCTGAGTGTGTGTTTGTGTTGTAGTGAGCAGGTATCTCTCTTGAATTTGTGTTTTAGTGTGCAGATATATCTGAGTGTGTGTTTGGGTTGTAGTGTGCAGGTATCTCTCTGAGTGTGTTTGTGTTGTAGTGAGCAGGTATCTCTCTTGAATTTGTGTTTTAGTGTGCAGATATATCTGAGTGTGTGTTTGGGTTGTAGTGTGCAGGTATCTCTCTGAGTGTGTGTTTGTGTTGTATTGTGTGGGTATCTTTCTGAGTGTGTGTTTGTGTTGTATTGTGCGGGTATCTTTCTGAGTGTGTGTTTGTGTTGTATTGTGCGGGTATCTTTCTGAGTGTTTGTTTGTGTTGTATTGTGCAGGTATCTTTCTGAGTGTGTGTTTGTGTTGTATTGTGCGGGTATCTCTCTGACAGTGTGCTTGTGTTGTATTGTGCAAGTATCTATCCAAGTGTGTGTTTTTGTTGTATTATACAGGTATCTCTCTTGAGTGTGTGTTTGTGTTGTAGTATGCAGGTATCTCTCTTGAGTGTGTGTTTGTGTTGTAGTATGCAGGTATCTCTCTTGAGTGTGTGTCTGTGTGGTATTGTGCAGGTATTTATCTAGAGTGTGTGTTTGTGTTGTGCTTGTGTTGTATTTTGCAGGTATCTCTCTTGAGTGTGTGTTTGTGTTGTAGTATGAGGGTATCTCTCTGAGGGTGTGTTTGTGTTGTATTTTGCAGGTATCTCTCTTGAGTGTGTGTTTGTGTTGTAGTATGCAGGTATCTCTCTGAGGGTGTGTTTGTGTTGTATTTTGCAGGTATCTCTCTTGAGTGTGTGTGTGTTGTATTTTGCAGGTATCTCTTAGTTTGTGTTTTTTTTGTGTTGTGCAGTTATCTCCCCGATTCTGTGTTTATGCTGTATTGTGCATGTATCTCTCTGAGTGTGTGTTTGTGTTGTGCAGGTATCTCTCTGAGTGTTTGTTTGTGTTGTAGTGAGCAGGTATCTCTCTTGAGTGTGTGTTTGTGTTTTAGTGTGCAGATATATCTGAGTGTGTATGTGTTGTATTGTACTTGTATCTCTCTGAGTGTGTGTTTGTGTTGTGTTGTGCAGGTATTTCTCTGAGTGTGTGTTTGTGTTGTGTTGTGCAGGTATCTCGCTGAGTGTTTGTTTGTGTTGTATTATGCAAGTATCTCTCTTAAATGTGTGTATTTGTGTTGTGTTGTGCAGGTATCGCTCTGAGGGTGTGTGTGTGTTGTATTATGCAGGTATCTCTCTGAATGTGTGTTTTTGTTGTATTATACAGGTATCTCTCTTGAGTGTGTGTTTGTGTTGTAGTATGCAGGTATCTCTCTTGAGTGTGTGTTTGTGTTGTATTGTGCAGGTATCTCTATGAGTGTGTGTTTGTGTTGTGTTGTGCAGGTATCTCTCTGAGTGTGTGTTTGTGTTGTATTGTGCAGGTATCTCTATGAGTGTGTGTTTGTGTTGTGTTGTGCAGGTATCTCTATGAGTGTGTGTTTGTGTTGTGTAGGTATCTCTCTCAGTGTGTGTTTGTGTTGTGTTGTGTAGGTATCTCTCTGAGTGTGGTGCCGATGTACTTGGGGGAGATTGCTCCTAAGAACCTGCGAGGCTTCTTGGGCCTCATGCCCAGCATCTTCATCTGCATCGGGGTTTTCACTGCGCAGATCCTCGGCCTGCATGAGCTTCTAGGAAAGGTAGTCGCACACCGACTTCATGTCTTTGTGTTGGTAACACTTTACAGTGTGTTGCCTGCATGTTAGTAACACTGTACGGTGTGTTACCTGCATGTTAGTAACACTTTAAAGTGCGTTACCTACATGTTGGTAACACTTTACAGTGTGTTACCTGCATGTTGGTGACACTTTACAGTGTGTTACCTGTATGTTGGTAACACTTTACAGTGTGTTACCTGCATGTTGTTGACACTTTACAGTGTGTTACCTGTATGTTAGTAACACTTTACAGTGTGTTACCTGCTGTTGGTAACATTTTACAGTGTGTTACCTGCATGTTGGTAATACTTTACAGTCTGTTACCTGCTTGTTCGTAACACTTTACAGTGTGTTACCCGTGTGTTGGTAACACTTTACAGTGTGTTACCTGTGTGTTGGTAACACTTTACAGTCTGTTACCTGCGTGTTGGGAACACTTTACAGTGTGTTACATGCATGTTGGTACCACTTTACAGTATGCTACCTGCGTGTTGGTGACACTTTACAGTCTGTTACCTGTATGTTACTAACACTTTACAGTCTGTTACCTGCTTGTTCGTAACACTTTACAGTGTGTTACCCGTGTGTTGGTAACACTTTACAGTCTGTTACCTGCGTGTTGGCAACACTTTACAGTGTGTTACCTGTCTGTTGGTAACACTTTACAGTGTGTTACCTGTGTGTTGGTAACACTTTACAGTGTGTTACCCGTGTGTTGGTAACACTTTACAGTCTGTTACCTGCGTGTTGGCAACACTTTACAGTCTGTTACCTGTCTGTTGGTAACACTTTGCAGTGTGTTACCTGTGTGTTGGTAACACTTTGCAGTCTGTTACCTGCGTGTTGGTAACAGTTAACAGTCTGTTACCTGTGTGTTGGTAACACTTTGCAGTCTGTTACCTGCATGTTAGTAACAGTTAACAGTCTGTTACCTGTGTGTTGGTAACACTTTGCACTCTGTTACCTGCATGTTGGTAAAATTTTACAGTGTGTTACTTGTATGTTAGTAACACTTTACAGTGTGTTACCTGTATGTTGGTAACACTTTATCGTGTGTTACCTGCATGTTGGTGACACTTTACAGTGTGTTACCTGTATGTTACTAACACTTTACAGTCTGTTACCTGCTTGTTCGTAACACTTTACAGTGTGTTACCCGTGTGTTGGTAACACTTTACAGTCTGTTACCTGCGTGTTGGCAACACTTTACAGTGTGTTACTGTGTGTTGGTAAAACTTTACAGTGTGTTACCTGTCTGTTGGTAACACTTTACAGTATGCTACCTGCGTGTTGGCAACACTTTACAGTGTGTTACTGTGTGTTGGTAACACTTTACAGTGTGTTACCTGTCTGTTGGTAACACTTTACAGTCTGTTACCTGCGTGTTGGCAACACTTTACAGTGTGTTACTGTGTGTTGGTAACACTTTACAGTGTGTTACCTGTCTGTTGGTAACACTTTACAGTCTGTTACCTGCGTGTTGGTAACACTTTACAGTCTGTTACCTGTATTCTTGTAACACTTTACACTCTGTTAAATGTATGTTGGTAACACTTTACAGTTTGTTACCTGCGCGTTGGTAACAATTTACAGTCTGTTACCTGCGTGGTGGGAACACTTTACAGTATGTTACCTGTATTCTTGTAACACTTTACACTCTGTTAAATGTATGTTGGTAACACTTTACAGTTTGTTACCTGCGTGTTGGTAACAATTTACAGTCTGTTACCTGCGTGTTGGGAACACTTTACAGTATGTTACCTGCGTGTTGGTAACACTTTAAAGTTTGTTAGCTGCGTGTTGGTAACAATTTACAGTCTGTTACCTGCGTGTTGGGAACACTTTACAGTGTGTTACATGCATGTTGGTACCACTTTACAGTATGTTACCTGCGTGTTGGTAACACTTTAAAGTTTGTTACCTGCGTGTTAGTAACAGTTAACAGTCTGTTACCTGTGTGTTGGGAACACTTTACAGTCTGTTCCCTGCATGTTGGTAACATTTTACAGTGTGTTACTTGTATGTTAGTAACACTTTACAGTGTGTTACCTGTGTGTTGGTAACACTTTACAGTCTCTTACCTGTGTGTTGGTAACACTTTACAGTGTGTTACCTGTGTGTTGGTAACACTTTACAGGGTGTGTTGGTAAAACTCTACAGTCTGTTACCTGTATATTGGTAACACTTTACAGTGTTTTACCTGTGTGTTGGTAACACTTTACAGTCTGTTACCTTTGTGCTGGTAACACTTTACAGTCTGTTACCTGTGTTCTGGTAACACTTTACAGTGTTTTACCTTCCGGTTGTTAACACTTTACAGTTTGTTACCTGCGTTTTGGTAACACTTTACAGTCTGTTACATGTGTGTTTTTCAGAAACAATAACAAAAGCAGAAGTTAGTGACGTTACTTTATAAATCAAGAATGGATAATTCAAGAATCGTTTTCAGACTCTCCTACAGAGACCTGGCCAAGTATTTGGTATGGGAGTATTTGAGAGGTAGTTATTTGTTATTTGAAGATTTGAAGGTTATTTGCAGGGTATTTGCAGGGTGTCTGAATGGTATTTGAATCTTATTTGAAGGGTATGTGGAGGTAATTTAAAGGGTATTTACTGGGTTATTTGCAGGGTATTTGGAGGTTATTTGCAGGGTATTTGGGGGTTATTTGCAGGGTATTTGGAGGTTATTTGCAGGGTATTTGGAGGTTATTTGCAGGGTGTCTGAAGGTTATTTGAAGGGTATTTGCAGGGTGTCTGAAGGGTATTTGAAGGTTATTTGCAGGGTATTTGGAGGTTATATGCAGGATATGTGAAGGTTATTTGCAGGGTCTTTGGGGGTTATTTGCAGGATATTTGAAGGTTATTTGCAGGGTATTTGGAGGTTATTTACAGGGTGTTTGAAGGTTATTTGAAGGGTATTTGCAGGGTGTCTGAAGGGTATTTGCAGGGTATTTGAAGGTTATTTGCAGGGTATTTGGATGTTATTTGCAGTTTATTTGGAGGTTATTTGCAGAGTATCGGGTATTTGAATGTTATTTGCAGGGTATTTGAAGATTATTTGCAGGGTATTTGGAGGTTATTTACAGGGTTTCTGAGGGTTATTTGAAGGGTGTCTGAAGGGTATTTGAAGGTTATTTGCAGAGTATTTTGAGGTTATATGTAGGGTATTTAAAGGTTATTTGCAGGGTATTTGGATGTTATTTGCAGGGTATTTGGATGTTATTTGCAGTTTATTTGGAGGTTATTTGCAGGGTATCAGGTATTTGGATGTTATTTGCAGGGTATTTGCAGGTTATTTGCAGGGTATTTGCAGGGTGTCTGAATGGTATTTGAATCTTATTTGAAGGGTATGTGGAGGTAATTTGAAGGGTATTTACTGAGTTATTTAGAGGGTATTTGGAGGTTATTTGCAGGGTATTCTGAGGTTATTTGCAGGGTATTTGGGGGTTATTTGCAGGATATTTGGAGGTTATTTGCAGGGTATTTGGAGGTTATTTGCAGGGTGTCTGAAGGTTATTTGAAGGGTATTTGCAGGGTGTCTGAAGGGTATTTGAAGGTTATTTGCAGGGTATTTGGATGTTATATGCAGGATATGTGAAGGTTATTTGCAGGGTCTTTGGGGTTATTTGCAGGATATTTGAAGGTTATTTGCAGGGTATTTGGAGGTTATTTACAGGGTGTTTGAAGGTTATTTGAAGGGTATTTGCAGGGTGTCTGAAGGGTATTTGCAGGATATTTGAAGGTTATTTGCAGGGTATTTGGATGTTATTTGCAGTTTATTTGGAGGTTATTTGCAGAGTATCGGGTATTTGAATGTTATTTGCAGGGTATTTGAAGATTATTTGCAGGGTATTTGGAGGTTATTTACAGGGTGTCTGAGGGTTATTTGAAGGGTGTCTGAAGGTTATTTGGAGGTTATTTGCAGGGTATTTTGAGGTTATATGTAGGGTATTTAAAGGTTATTTGCAGGGTATTTGGATGTTATTTGCAGGGTATTTGGATGTTATTTGCAGTTTATTTGGAGGTTATTTGCAGGGTATCAGGTATTTGGATGTTATTTGCAGGGTATTTGAAGGTTATTTGCATGGTATTTGGAGGTTATTTGCAGGGTATTTGGAGGTTATTTGCAGGGTGTCTGAAGGTTATTTGAAGGGTATTTGCAGGGTGTCTGAAGGGTATTTGAAGGTTATTTGCAGGGTATTTGGAGGTTATATGCAGGATATGTGAAGGTTATTTGCAGGGTCTTTGGGGGTTATTTGCAGTTTATTTGGAGGTTATTTGCAGGGTATTTGGAGGTTATTTGCAGTTTATTTGGAGGTTATTTGCAGGGTATCAGGTATTTGGATGTTATTTGCAGGGTATTTGAAGGTTATTTGCATGGTATTTGGAGGTTATTTGCAGGGTATTTGAAGGTTATTTGCATGGTATTTGGAGGTTATTTGCAGGGTATTTGGAGATTATTTGCAGGGTGTCTGAAGGGTATTTAAAGGGTATTTGGAGGTTATTTGCAGGGTATTTGAAGGTTATTTGCATGGTATTTGGAGGTTATTTGCAGGATATTTGGAGGTTATTTACAGGGTGTTTGAAGGTTATTTGAAGGGTATTTGCAGGGTGTCTGAAGGGTATTTGCAGGGTATTTGAAGGTTATTTGCAGGGTATTTGGATGTTATTTGCATGGTATTTGGAGGTTATTTGCAGGGTATTTGGAGATTATTTGCAGGGTGTCTGAAGGGTATTTAAAGGGTATTTGGAGGTTATTTGCAGGGTATTTGAAGGTTATTTGCATGGTATTTGGAGGTTATTTGCAGGATATTTGGAGGTTATTTACAGGGTGTTTGAAGGTTATTTGAAGGGTATTTGCAGGGTGTCTGAAGGGTATTTGCAGGGTATTTGAAGGTTATTTGCAGGGTATTTGGATGTTATTTGCAGTTTATTTGGAGGTTATTTGCAGAGTATCGGGTATTTGAATGTTATTTGCAGGGTATTTGAAGATTATTTGCAGGGTATTACGAGGTTATTTACAGGGTGTCTGAGGGTTATTTGAAGGGTGTCTGAAGGGCATTTGAAGGTTATTTGCAGGGTATTTTGAGGTTATATGTAGGGTATTTAAAGGTTATTTGCAGGGTATTTGGATGTTATTTGCAGGGTATTTGGATGTTATTTGCAGTTTATTTGGAGGTTATTTGCAGGGTATCAGGTATTTGGATGTTATTTGCAGGGTATTTGAAGGTTATTTGCATGGTATTTGGAGGTTATTTGCAGGGTATTTGGAGGTTATTTGCAGGGTGTCTGAAGGGTATTTAAAGGGTATTTGGAGGTTATTTGCAGGGTATTTTGAGGTTATATGTAGGGTATTTAAAGGTTATTTGCAGGGTATTTGGATGTTATTTGCAGGGTATTTGGAGGTTATTTGCAGTTTATTTGGAGGTTATTTGCAGGGTATTTGGAGGTTATTTGCAGTTTATTTGGAGGTTATTTGCAGGGTATCATGTATTTGGATGTTATTTGCAGGGTATTTGAAGGTTATTTGCATGGTATTTGGAGGTTATTTGCAGGGTATTTGAAGGTTATTTGCATGGTATTTGGAGGTTATTTGCAGGGTATTTGGAGGTTATTTGCAGGGTGTCTGAAGGGTATTTAAAGGGTATTTGCAGGGTGTCTGAAGGGTATTTGAAGGTTATTTGCAGGGTATTTGGAGGTTATATGCAGGATATGTGAAGGTTATTTGCAGGGTCTTTGGGGGTTATTTGCAGTTTATTTGGAGGTTATTTGCAGGGTATTTGGAGGTTATTTGCAGTTTATTTGGAGGTTATTTGCAGGGTATCAGGTATTTGGATGTTATTTGCAGGGTATTTGAAGGTTATTTGCATGGTGTTTGGAGGTTATTTGCAGGGTATTTGGAGATTATTTGCAGGGTGTCTGAAGGGTATTTAAAGGGTATATGGAGGTTATTTGCAGAGTATTTGAAGGTTATTTGCATGGTATTTGGAGGTTATTTGCAGGGTATTTGGAGGTTATTTGCAGGGTATTTGGAGGTTATTTGCAGGGTGTCTGAAGGGTATTTAAAGGGTATTTGGAGGTTATTTGCAGGGTATTTGGAGGTTATTTGCAGGGTGTCTGAAGGGCATTTGAAGGAAGATATGAGAATACAGCATCTCTGTACAGCCAGTACTAGTAATGGTGCTCCGCTGTGTGTCCTGGTTGTGCGATTCAGCGTACAGGCAGAGTGCCAGGGGAGGAGAGCTTGCGATAATGGGAACGATGAGCTGGGGATAATGGGAAAGGGAAATGCAGTTTGCTTTAGTGTTTCTGTCTTCATTAACTTCTAATGGAAACAGTTTATCTGTAAAAATGATTGAGGATGTGGAAAAGAAAAATAATTTGATGATGGGTTGAACAACAAATTCCAAACTCCAGATCAGTGCATGTTTGTTACTTAAGCACGGACTTAAGTATGGTCAGAGTAAATTCCATTCACTAGAGGTACATCAGGACGTCAAAGATGAGTATGAATTGGCATCTGGGTAGCGTAGGGTTCTATTCCATTACCTACCAGCACGAGGATCGCCAGTTCGAATCCCCGTGTTACCTCCGGCTTGGTCGGGCGTCCCTACAGACACAATTGGCCGTGTCTGCGGGTGGGAAGCTGGATGTGGGTATGTGTTCTGGTCGCTGCACTAGCGCCTCCTCTGGTCGGTCAGGGTGTCTGTTCAGGGGGGAGGGGTACTGGGGGTAATAGCGTGACCTCCCACGTGTTACGTCCCGCTGGTGAAACTCCTCACTGTCAGGTGAAAAGAAGCGGCTGGCGACTCCACATGTATGGGAGGAGGCATGTGGTAGTCTGCAGCCCTCCCCGGATCAGCAGAGGGGGCGGAGCAGGACCGGGACGGCTCGGAAGAGTGGGGTGATTGGTCAAGTGCAATCGGCGAGATCTGTTAGAATCTGTTAGAATTTGAACGTGTAATAAGGAAAACCAAATCAGCTCAAGCGTGATGAATGTCAGTTCTGTGAAGGTAAGAATGCAACGATGGCTCAACAGTTGGCCTGTCAGTCAGGGGGAGGGTGTCAGTGGTGCAACTGTTTTGATATAGATGTTAAATTCAGTCTGTAACATGGAACATGTGAGCAAAACAGCGATGTCAGATCCCTGACGGGAAAACCAACATGGTTTACACACAAACAGACTCTTATTCCAGACCGTGTGTGATACCTGGCCATGGTGTTGCCTGTGGTGCAGCGCTCACACAATGTCTCTCTGCTGGAGTCAGGAGGAGCACTGGCCCCTGTTCCTGTCCGTGGTGGTTGTCCCCACCTTCATCCAGATGATGCTGTTGCCGTGGTTTCCGGAGAGCCCCAGGTACCTGCTGATTGAGAAGCACAACGTCCACGCCACCATCACAGGTCTGTGTTCACATGTGGACCCGCTCAAACAGACAGAACATCTTATCACACACGTTCTTCCCTCTGGTCCGGCACCGTGCGGTGCCAGGCAAAGCATGCAGAGCACTGAAGCTCGCCACATGTTGGGTTTGTTTTTTGATTTTGATATACTTTATTGACCCCCGATGGAAAATGTAAGCCATGCTAGCTGTGTAGCTAGCAGCAGTGGGCAGCCACCCTGCAGCACCCGGGGACCAACTCCAGTTCGTCGGGCCGTGCCTCAGTCAGGGGCTGTGAGGCAACAGTGCCAACCACTGGGCCACCGTGCTGCCCAGCTATACGAATAACTCGTATTGTAGTTAGTTAAATGTGGCTGAGGAGATGCTGAACACCTCATATTAAAATGTCATCTTCTCTTTTCTTCTTCCCCCTCCTTAATGACATGCTGTTCATTTTCACTGTCACCATGTCCGCTATTTAACATGTTCCATGTGCCAATGACGCGGTAACACAGCCATAAATACCGTGTGTAGCTCTGTCAGCTTGTCCTGGGTGTTGGTCATGACGTCCCATCTCCAGTGTCTTCAAAACATTCCTCCAAAACTTGTGAAAACTACTTCTGTGTAAAAAAAAATCCAGACTACAGTGACGACAACGTTCCAGCATCGGCACGTTGGTATTGTGGCTGTAACCACAGGTGTTGGTGTGAACTGACTTTCAACAAAGCCAGCATCTGGAAGGTACACATCCAGACAGGTTATGGGGTTTTTACATCGATGTCATTTATTTATTTATTTAGTAAGATCATTTTGTTTATCTAGACAGCGATGGTGAAGGCAGGCAGGGAATTGGGGGGAGAGAGGGGTAAGACATGCAAAAAAGGTCAGCAGCTGGATTCGAACCAGCGACAATTGCAACCATGTAGCCATGTGGTATACGATGTGACCGTCTGGCTACGGGGCGCTCCGATGCTGTGGTTTTACTGTAGTGAGTCATTATTTCGCTTTCTCCAAAAAAAACCTAAAATAACTAGAAAAATAAATACGTAGAGATGAATAAATAAATAAATAAATAAATAAATAAATAAATAAATCTAACATTCATCAAGTATGCTGGCTCGTGTCACGGTAATGATTGAAATCGCCAGTTCCGTTCTGTCATGTCATGGTGCCTCTCCGCTCTCTGCCAGCCTTGAAGTGGTACAGGGCCAAGTGTGACATCCAAGCGGAGATTGAGGAGATGCAGGAGGAGCAGCGCTCCCTGTCGTCGATGGAGACGGTGTCGGTGTGGCGCCTGTTACTAGATGACACGGTCCGTTGGCAGGTGTTCAGCGTGGTCGTCATCAACATCGGCATGCAGCTGTCCGGCATTGATGCTGTAAGTCACTGAATACTCTGTAATGATGCTGATGTTGCTGTGATAGTAATCTGCACTGTGTTGTTACAGTGTAGTAACAATAGATAGTAATCTGCACTGTGTTGTTACAGTGTAGTAACAATAGATAGTCATCTGCACTGTGTGGTTACAGTGTAATAACAATAGATGGTAATCTGCACTGTGAGGTTACAGTGTAATAACAATAGGTAGTAATCTTCACTGTGTGGTTACAGTGTAATAATAATAGATAGTAATCTGCACTGTGTGGTTACAGTGTAATAACAATAGATAGTAATCTTCACTGTGTGGTTACAGTGTAGTAACAATAGATACTCATCTGCACTGTGTGGTTACAGTGTAATAACAATAGATAGTAATCTTCACTGTGTGGTTACAGTGTAGTAACAATAGATAGTCATCTACACTGTGTGGTTACAGTGTAATAACAATAGATAGTAATCTGCACTGTGTGGTTACAGTGTAATAACAATAGATAGTAATATGCGCTGTGTGGTTACAGTGTAATAACAATAGATGGTAATCTGCACTGTGAGGTTACAGTGTAATAACAATAGATAGTAATATGCGCTGTGTGGTTACAGTGTAATAACAATAGATGGTAATCTGCACTGTGAGGTTACAGTGTAATAACAATAGATATTAATCTGCACTGTGTGGTTACAGTGTAATAATAATAGATAGTAATCTGCACTGTGTGGTTACAGTGTAATAACAATAGATAGTAATCTTCACTGTGTGGTTACAGTGTAGTAACAATAGATACTCATCTGCACTGTGTGGTTACAGTGTAATAACAATAGATAGTAATCTGTGCTGTGTTGTTACAGTGTAATAACAATAGATAGTAATCTGCACTGTGTGGTTACAGTGTAATAACAATAGATGGTAATCTGCACTGTGAGGTTACAGTGTAATAACAACAGATGGTAATCTGCACTGTGAGGTTACAGTGTAATAACAATAGATAGTAATATGCGCTGTGTGGTTACAGTGTAATAACAATAGATGGTAATCTGCACTGTGAGGTTACAGTGTAATAACAATAGATAGTAATCTGCGCTGTGTGGTTACAGTGTAATAACAATAGATGGTAATATGCGCTGTGTGGTTACAGTGTAATAACAATAGATGGTAATCTGCACTGTGAGGTTACAGTGTAGTAACAATAGATAGTAATCTTCACTGTGTGGTTACAGTGTAATAACAATAGATAGCAATCTTCACTGTGTGGTTACAGTGTAGTAACAATAGATAGTCATCTGCGCTGTGTGGTTACAGTGTAATAACAATAGATAGTAATCTGCGCTGTGTTGTTACAGTGTAATAACAATAGATAGTAATCTGCACTGTGTGGTTACAGTGTAGTAACAATAGATAGTCATCTGCAGTTTGAGGTTACAGTGTAATAACAATAGATAGTAATCTGCACTGTGAGGTTACAATGTAGCAACAATAGATAGTAATCTTCACTGTGTGGTTACAGAGTAGTAACAATAGATAGTAATCTTCACTGTGTGGTTACAGTGTAGTAACAATAGATAGTCATCTGCACTGTGTGGTTACAGTGTAATAACAATAGATGGTAATCTGCTCTGTGTGGTTACAGTGTAATAACAACAGATGGTAATCTGTGCTGTGTGGTTACAGTGTAATAACAATAGATGGTCATCTGCGCTGTGTGGTTACAGTGTAATAACAATAGATAGTCATCTGCGCTGTGTGGTTACAGTGTAATAACAATAGATAGTAATCTGCACTGTGTTGTTACAGTGTAATAACAATAGATAGTCGTCTGCGCTGTGTGATTACAGTGTAATAACAATAGATAGTCATCTGCGCTGTGTGGTTACAGTCTAATAACAATAGATAGTAATCTGCGCTGTGTGGTTACAGTCTAATAACAATAGATAGTAATCTGCACTGTGTAGTTACAGTGTAATAACAATAGATAGTAATCTGCACTGTGTAGTTACAGTGTAATAACAATAGATAGTAACCTGCACTGTGTAGATACAGTGTAATACCAATAATCAAATCAAATCCTTTTTATTTGTATAGCCCGATATCACAAATTACAAATTTGTCTCAGTGGGCTTAACAGCAACACAACATCCTGTCCTTAGACCCTCTCATTGGATAAGGAACAACTCCCTAAAAACCTTTAACAGGGAGAAAAAATAGGAAGAAAGCTCAGGGAGAGAAACAGAGGAGGATCTCTCTCCCAAGACGGACAGCTTTCAATTATGTTGTGCGCACGCAATTTACATGATACAACATTGAAAGAGGATAACAGAATTATAATGGACATAAAATGTATGAAGAACATGATGCACAGGATGCCAAGCAGTGTCCACATGCCAACGGAGCAGTCCAGGACCCAAGCCACGCGACCAGCATCATCATGTAATAAAAGAAAAACTTATGTGAGGAGTGGAAGGGCAGGCAGCATCCAAATGGCGGCATCCATCACCACGGAGGCCTGGGAGGAGAACCGACTGCACATGCACGCAAGAGAGACTCACATGACACCATTCACACACACAAAGAGAAAGGAGAAGACATCATTCAGAGAGACAGAAAAGACATGTTAGAGAAGAGAACAGTTTGCAATAGTCATTAGCCATAATCAATTAAGTCATAAATTAATCATAATCTATACTCTGTAATCTATACTCGATAATCTCGTCGGCAGAACAGTGGTTGGTAAATGCATTGAGACAGAAGCCGGCCCACCATCCAGTACAGGTTGTGAAGCACCCAATTTAAAGGCAACTAATTGTAAGCTAAGGCAAACAGACGAGTTTTAAGTTTGGATTTAAAGGACTCAACAGACTCTGATTGTCTGATGGCAGCAGGCAAGTTATTCCACAACACTGGAGCCCGATAGGAAAAGGCCCTGCTGCCCCCAGCTGACTTCTTCTTAACTTTGGGTACACACAGGAGCCCTGTATTTTGAGAACGAAGAGCTCGAGATGGCATGTAAGGTTTAAGGAGATCAGACAGGTAGAATGGGGCAAGCCCATTTAGGATTTTATAAGTCAGCAGAAGCACCTTGTATTCTGATCTAACATGGA
>NC_079223.1:52221564-52231564 GCF_029633865.1 Lampris incognitus | reverse complement strand
CCTTCATGTGTTTGAGTCACCTGACCTACATGTGTTTGAGTCACGTGACCTACATGTGTTTGAGTCACCTGACCTACATGTGTTTGAGTCACCTGTCCTTCATGTTTTTGAGTCACCTCACCTTCATGTGTTTGAGTCAACTGACCTACATTTGTAAGGGTCACCTGTCCTTCATGTGTTTGAGTCACCTGACCTACATGTGTTTGAGTCACCTGACCTACATGTGTAATAGTCACCTGACCTACATGTGTTTGAGTCACCTGTCCTTCATTTGTTTGAGTCACCTGACCTACATGTGTTTGAGTCACCTGTCCTTCATGTGTTTGAGTCACCTGACCTACATGTGTTTGAGTCACCTGACCTACATGTGTTTGAGTCACCTGTCCTTCATGTGTTTGAGTCACCTGTCCTACATGTGTTTGAGTCACCTGACCTACATGTGTTTGAGTCACCTGACCTTAATGTGTTTGAGTCACCTGACCTACATGTGTAATAGTCACTTGCCCTACATGTGTTTGAGTCACCTGACCTACATGTGTAATAGTCACCTGTCCTACATGTGTGTGAGTCACCTGACCTACATGTGTTTGAGTCACCTGACCTACATGTGTTTGAGTCACCTTTCCTTCATGTGTTTGAGTCACCTGACCTACATGTGTAATAGTCACCTGTCCTACATGTGTGTGAGTCACCTGTCCTACATGTGTTTGAGTCACCTGACCTGCATGTGTTTGAGTCACCTGTCCTTCATGTGTTTGAGTCACCTGTCCTACATGTGTTTGAGTCACCTGACCTACATGTGTTCTAGTCACCTGTCCTTCATGTGTTTGAGTCACCTGACCTACATGTGTAATAGTCACCTGTCCTTCATGTGTTTGAATCACTTGACCTACATGTGTTTGAGTCACCTGACCTACATGTGTTTGAGTCGCCTGACCTTCATGTGTTTGAGTCACCTGACCTACATGTGTTTGAGTCACCTGTCCTTCATGTGTTTGAGTCACCTGACCTACATGTGTTTGAGTCACCTGACCTACATGTGTTTGAGTCACCTGACCTACATGTGTTTGAGTCACCTGACCTACATGTGTTTGAGTCACCTGACCTACATGTGTTTGAGTCACCTGTCCTTCATGTTTTTGAGTCACCTCACCTTCATGTGTTTGAGTCAACTGACCTACATTTGTAAGGGTCACCTGTCCTTCATGTGTTTGAGTCACCTGACCTACATGTGTTTGAGTCACCTGACCTACATGTGTAATAGTCACCTGACCTACATGTGTTTGAGTCACCTGTCCTTCATTTGTTTGAGTCACCTGACCTACATGTGTTTGAGTCACCTGTCCTTCATGTGTTTGAGTCACCTGACCTACATGTGTTTGAGTCACCTGACCTACATGTGTTTGAGTCACCTGTCCTTCATGTGTTTGAGTCACCTGTCCTACATGTGTTTGAGTCACCTGACCTACATGTGTTTGAGTCACCTGACCTTAATGTGTTTGAGTCACCTGACCTACATGTGTAATAGTCACTTGTCCTACATGTGTTTGAGTCACCTGACCTACATGTGTAATAGTCACCTGTCCTACATGTGTGTGAGTCACCTGACCTACATGTGTTTGAGTCACCTGACCTACATGTGTTTGAGTCACCTTTCCTTCATGTGTTTGAGTCACCTGACCTACATGTGTAATAGTCACCTGTCCTACATGTGTGTGAGTCACCTGTCCTACATGTGTTTGAGTCACCTGACCTGCATGTGTTTGAGTCACCTGTCCTTCATGTGTTTGAGTCACCTGTCCTACATGTGTTTGAGTCACCTGACCTACATGTGTTCTAGTCACCTGTCCTTGATGTGTTTGAGTCACCTGACCTACATGTGTAATAGTCACCTGTCCTTCATGTGTTTGAATCACTTGACCTACATGTGTATGAGTCACCTGACCTACATGTGTTTGAGTCGCCTGACCTTCATGTGTTTGAGTCACCTGACCTACATGTGTTTGAGTCACCTGTCCTTCATGTGTTTGAGTCACCTGACCTACATGTGTTTGAGTCACCTGACCTACATGTGTTTGAGTCACTTGACCTTAATGTGTTTGAGTCACCTGACCTACATGTGTTTGAGTCACCTGACCTACATGTGTTTGAGTCACCTGACCTTCATGTGTTGGAATCACCTGACCTACATTTGTGATAGTCATCTGACCTACATATGTTTGAGTCACCTGACCTACATGTGTTTGAGTCACCTGACCTACATGTGTTTGAGTCACCTGACCTTAATGTGTTTGAGTCACCTGACCTAGATGTGTAATTGTCACTTGTCCTACATGTGTTTGAGTCACCTGACCTACATGTGTAATAGTCACCTCTCCTACATGTGTGTGAGTCACCTGACCTACATGTGTTTGAGTCACCTGACCTACATGTGTTTGAGTCACCTTTCCTTCATGTGTTTGAGTCACCTGACTTACATGTGTAATAGTCACCTGTCCTACATGTGTGTGAGTCACCTGTCCTACATGTGTTTGAGTCACCTGACCTACATGTTTTTGAGTCACCTGTCCTTCATGTGTTTGAGTCACCTGTCCTACATGTGTTTGAGTCACCTGACCTACATGTGTTTGAGTCACCTGTCCTACATGTGTTTGAGTCACCTGACCTACATGTGTTTGAGTCACCTGACCTACATGTGTTTGAGTCACCTGTCCTTCGTATGTTTGAGTCACCTGACCTACATGTGTTTGAGTCACCTGTCCTTCATGTGTTTGAGTCACCTGACCTACATGTGTTTGAGTCACCTGACCTTCATGTGTTTGAGTCACCTGACCTACATGTGTAATAGTCACTTGTCCTACATGTGTTTGAGTCACCTGACCTACATGTGTAATAGTCACCTGTCCTACATGTGTGTGAGTCACCTGACCTACATGTGTTTGAGTCACCTGACCTACATGTGTTTGAATCACCTGACCTACATGTGTTTGAGTCACCTGACCTACATGTGTAATAGTCACTTGTCCTACATGTGTTTGAGTCACCTGACCTACATGTGTTTGATTCACCTGACCTACATGTGTTTGAGTCACCTGACCTACATTTGTTTGAGTCACCTGACCTACATTTGTAATAGTCACCTGACCTACATGTGTTTGAGTCACCTGACCTACATTTGTAATAGTCACCTGACCTACATGTGTTTGAGTCACCTATCCTTCATGTGTTTGAGTCACCTGACCTACATGTGTTTGAGTCACCTGACCTACATGTGTTTGAGTCACCTGACCTACATGTGTTTGAGTCACCTGTCCTTCGTATGTTTGAGTCACCTGACCTACATATGTTTGAGTCACCTGTCCTTCATGTGTTTGAGTCACCTGACCTACATGTGTTTGAGTCACCTGACCTTCATGTGTTTGAGTCACCTGACCTACATGTGTAATAGTCACTTGTCCTACATGTGTTTGAGTCACCTGACCTACATGTGTAATAGTCACCTGTCCTACATGTGTGTGAGTCACCTGACCTACATGTGTTTGAGTCACCTGACCTACATGTGTTTGAATCACCTGACCTACATGTGTTTGAGTCACCTGACCTACATGTGTAATAGTCACTTGTCCTACATGTGTTTGAGTCACCTGTCCTTCATGTGTTTGAGTCACCTGACCTACATGTGTTTGAGTCACCTGACCTACATTTGTTTGAGTCACCTGACCTACATTTGTAATAGTCACCTGACCTACATGTGTTTGAGTCACCTGACCTACATTTGTAATAGTCACCTATCCTTCATGTGTTTGAGTCACCTGTCCTACATGTGTTTGAGTCACCTGACCTACATGTGTTTGAGTCACCTGACCTACATGTGTTTGAGTCACCTGACCTTCATGTGTTTGAGTCACCTGTCCTTCATGTGTTTGAGTCACCTGACCTACATGTGTTTGAGTCACCTGACCTTCATGTGTTTGAGTCACCTGACCTACATGTGTAATAGTCACTTGTCCTACATGTGTTTGAGTCACCTGACCTACATGTGTAATAGTCACCTGTCCTACATGTGTGTGAGTCACCTCACCTACATGTGTTTGAGTCACCTGACCTACATGTCTTTGAGTCACCTGTCCTTCATGTGTTTGAGTCACCTGACCTACATGTGTTTGAGTCACCTGTCCTACATGTGTTTGAGTCACCTGACCTACATGTGTAATAGTCACTTGTCCTACATGTGTTTGAGTCACTTGACCTAACTGTGTAATAGTCACCTGTCCTACATGTGTGTGAGTCACCTGACCTACATGTGTTTGAGTCACCTGACCTTCATGTGTTTGAGTCACCTGACCTACATGTGTTTGAGTCACCTTTCCTTCATGTGTTTGAGTCACCTGTCCTTCATGTGTTTGAGTCACCTGACCTACATGTGTTTGAGTCACGTGACCTACATATGTTTGAGTCACCTGACCTACATGTGTGTGAGTCACCTGTCCTTCATGTGTTTGAGTCACCTGACCTACATGTGTTTGAGTCACCTGACCTACATGTGTTTGAGTCACCTGACCTACATGTGTAATAGTCACTTGTCCTACATGTGTTTGAGTCACCTGTCCTTCATGTGTTTGAGTCACCTGACCTACATGTGTTTGAGTCACCTGACCTACATTTGTTTGAGTCACCTGACCTACATTTGTAATAGTCACCTGACCTACATGTGTTTGAGTCACCTGACCTACATTTGTAATAGTCACCTATCCTTCATGTGTTTGAGTCACCTGTCCTACATGTGTTTGAGTCACCTGACCTACATGTGTTTGAGTCACCTGACCTACATGTGTTTGAGTCACCTGACCTTCATGTGTTTGAGTCACCTGTCCTTCATGTGTTTGAGTCACCTGACCTACATGTGTTTGAGTCACCTGACCTTCATGTGTTTGAGTCACCTGACCTACATGTGTAATAGTCACTTGTCCTACATGTGTTTGAGTCACCTGACCTACATGTGTAATAGTCACCTGTCCTACATGTGTGTGAGTCACCTCACCTACATGTGTTTGAGTCACCTGACCTACATGTCTTTGAGTCACCTGTCCTTCATGTGTTTGAGTCACCTGACCTACATGTGTTTGAGTCACCTGTCCTACATGTGTTTGAGTCACCTGACCTACATGTGTAATAGTCACTTGTCCTACATGTGTTTGAGTCACTTGACCTAACTGTGTAATAGTCACCTGTCCTACATGTGTGTGAGTCACCTGACCTACATGTGTTTGAGTCACCTGACCTTCATGTGTTTGAGTCACCTGACCTACATGTGTTTGAGTCACCTTTCCTTCATGTGTTTGAGTCACCTGTCCTTCATGTGTTTGAGTCACCTGACCTACATGTGTTTGAGTCACGTGACCTACATATGTTTGAGTCACCTGACCTACATGTGTGTGAGTCACCTGCCCTACATGTGTTTGAGTCACCTGACCTACATGTGTTTGAGTCACCTGACCTACGTGTGTTTGAGTCACCTGACCTTCATGTGTTTGAGTCACCTGACCTACATTTGTAATAGTCACCTGTCCTACATGTGTTTGAGTCACCTGTCCTTCATGTGTTTGAGTCACCTCACCTACATGTGTTTGAGTCACCTGTCCTTCATGTGTTTGAGTCACCTGACCTACGTGTGTTTGAGTCACCTGACCTACATGTGTTTGAGTCACCTGACCTTAATGTGTTTGAGTCACCTGACCTACATGTGTTTGAGTCACCTGTCCTTCATGTGTTTGAGTCACCTGACCTACGTGTGTTTGAGTCACCTGACCTACATGTGTTTGAGTCACCTGACCTTAATGTGTTTGAGTCACCTGACCTACATGTGTTTGAGTCACCTGACCATGTGTTTGAGTCACCTGACCTACATTTGTAATAGTCACCTGACCTACATGTGTTTGAGTCCCCTGACCTACATGTGTTCGAGTCACCTGACCTACATGTGTAATAGTCACCTGACCTACATGTGTTTGAGTCACCTGTCCTTCATGTGTTTGAGTCACCTGACCTACATGTGTTTGAGTCACCTGTCCTTCATGTGTTTGAGTCACGTGACCTACATGTGTTCGAGTCACCTGACCTACATGTGTTTGAGTCACCTGTCCTTCATGTGTTTGAGTCACCTGAACTACATGTTTTTCAGTCACCTGACCTACATGTGTTTGAGTCACCTGCCCTTCATGTGTTTGAGTCACCTGACCTACATGTGTTTGAGTCACCTGCCCTTCATGTGTTTGAGTCACCTGACCTACATGTGTTTGAGTCACCTGACCTTCATATGTTTGAGTCACCTGTCCATGTGTTTGAGTCACCTGACCTACATGTGTTTGAGTCACCTGTCCTTCATAAGTTTGAGTCACCTGTCCTTCATGTGTTTGAGTCACCTGACCTACATGTGTTTGAGTCACCTGTCCTTCATGTGTTTGAGTCACCTGTCCTTCATGTGTTTGAGTCACCTGTCCTACATGTTTTTGAGTCACCTGACCTACATGTGTTTGAGTCACCTTTCCTTCATGTGTTTGAGTCACCTGACCTCCATGTGTAATAGTCACCTGTCCTTCATGTGTTTGAGTCACTTGACCTACGTGTGTTTGAGTCACCTGACCTACATGTGTTTGAGTCACCTGTCCTTCATGTGTTTGAGTCACCTGACCTACATGTGTTTGAGTCACCTGACCTACATGTGTTTGAGTCACCTCACCTTAATGTGTTTGAGTCACCTGACCTACATGTGTTTGAGTCACCTGACCTACATGTGTTTGAGTCACCTGACCTTCATGTGTTTGAGTCACCTGACCCTACATTTGTAATAGTCACCTGACCTACATGTGTTTGAGTCACCTGTCCTTTATGTGTTTGAGTCACCTGACCTACATGTTTTTTAGTCACCTGTCCTTCATGTGTTTGAGTCACCTGACCTACATGTGTTTGAGTCACGTGACCTACATATGTTTGAGTCACCTGACCTACATGTGTGTGAGTCACCTGCCCTACATGTGTTTGAGTCACCTGTCCTTCATGTGTTTGAGTCACCTGACCTACATGTGTTTGAGTCACCTGACCTTCATGTGTTTGAGTCACCTGACCTACATTTGTAATAGTCACCTGTCCTACATGTGTTTGAGTCACCTGTCCTTCATGTGTTTGAGTCACCTCACCTACATGTGTTTGAGTCACCTGTCCTTCATGTGTTTGAGTCACCTGACCTACGTGTGTTTGAGTCACCTGACCTACATGTGTTTGAGTCACCTGACCTTAATGTGTTTGAGTCACCTGACCTACATGTGTTTGAGTCACCTGTCCTTCATGTGTTTGAGTCACCTGACCTACGTGTGTTTGAGTCACCTGACCTACATGTGTTTGAGTCACCTGACCTTAATGTGTTTGAGTCACCTGACCTACATGTGTTTGAGTCACCTGACCATGTGTTTGAGTCACCTGACCTACATTTGTAATAGTCACCTGACCTACATGTGTTTGAGTCGCCAGACCTACATGTGTTTGAGTCACCTGACCTTAATGTGTTTGAGTCACCTGACCTACATGTGTTTGAGTCACCTGACCTACATGTGTTTGAGTCACCTGACCTTCATGTGTTTGAGTCACCTGACCCTACATTTGTAATAGTCACCTGACATACATGTGTTTGAGTCCCCTGACCTACATGTGTTCGAGTCACCTGACCTACATGTGTAATAGTCACCTGACCTACATGTGTTTGAGTCACCTGTCCTTCATGTGTTTGAGTCACCTGACCTACATGTGTTTGAGTCACCTGTCCTTCATGTGTTTGAGTCACGTGACCTACATGTGTTCGAGTCACCTGACCTACATGTGTTTGAGTCACCTGTCCTTCATGTGTTTGAGTCACCTGAACTACATGTTTTTCAGTCACCTGACCTACATGTGTTTGAGTCACCTGCCCTTCATGTGTTTGAGTCACCTGACCTTCATGTATTTGAGTCACCTGCCCTTCATGTGTTTGAGTCACCTGACCTACATGTGTTTGAGTCACCTGACCTTCATGTGTTTGAGTCACCTGTCCATGTGTTTGAGTCACCTGACCTACATGTGTTTGAGTCACCTGTCCTTCATAAGTTTGAGTCACCTGTCCTTCATGTGTTTGAGTCACCTGACCTACATGTGTTTGAGTCACCTGTCCTTCATGTGTTTGAGTCACCTGTCCTTCATGTGTTTGAGTCACCTGTCCAACCTGTTTTTGAGTCACCTGACCTACATGTGTTTGAGTCACCTTTCCTTCATGTGTTTGAGTCACCTGACCTCCATGTGTAATAGTCACCTGTCCTTCATGTGTTTGAGTCACTTGACCTACTAGTGTTTGAGTCACCTGACCTACATGTGTTTGAGTCACCTGTCCTTCATGTGTTTGAGTCACCTGACCTACATGTGTTTGAGTCACCTGACCTACATGTGTTTGAGTCACCTCACCTTAATGTGTTTGAGTCACCTGACCTACATGTGTTTGAGTCACCTGACCTACATGTGTTTGAGTCACCTGACCTTCATGTGTTTGAATCACCTGACCCTACATTTGTAATAGTCACCTGACCTACATGTGTTTGAGTCACCTGTCCTTTATGTGTTTGAGTCACCTGACCTACATGTTTTTTAGTCACCTGTCCTTCATATGTTTGAGTCACCTGACCTTCATGTGTTTGAGTCACCTGACCTACATTTGTAATAGTCACCTGTCCTACATGTGTTTGAGTCACCTGACCTACATGTGTTTGAGTCACCTGTCCTTCATGTGTTTGAGTCACCTGACCTACGCGTGTTTGAGTCACCTGTCCTTCATGTGTTTGAGTCACCTGACATACATGTGTTTGAGTCACCTGTCCTTCATATGTTTGAGTCACCTGACCTTCATGTGTTTGAGTCACCTGACCTACATGTTTTTGAGTCACCTGACCTACATGTCTTTGAATCACCTGTCCTTCATGTGTTTGAGTCACCTGTCCTTTATGTGTTTGAGTCACCTGACCTACATGTTTTTGAGTCACCTGTCCTTCATATGTTTGAGTCACCTGACCTTCATGTGTTTGAGTCACCTGACCTACATTTGTAATAGTCACCTGTCCTACATGTGTTTGAGTCACCTGTCCTTCATGTGTTTGAGTCACCTGACCTACATGTGTTTGAGTCACCTGTCCTTCATGTGTTTGAGTCACCTGACCTACATGTGTTTGAGTCACCTTTCCTTCATGTGTTTGAGTCACCTGACCTTCATGTGTTTTAGTCACCTGACCTACATGTTTTTGAGTCACCTGACCTACATGTGTTTGAGTCACCTGTCCTTCATGTGTTTGAGTCACCTGACCTACATGTGTTTGAGTCACCTGACCTACATGTGTTTGAGTCACCTGACCTACATGTGTTTGAGTCACCTGACCTTCATGTATTTGAGTCACCTGACCTACATGTTTTTGAGTCACCTGACCTACTTGTGTTTGAGTCACCTGAACTACATGTGCCTGGACTGTGGGAGAAAACCGGAGCCCCCGGAGGAAACCCACGCAGACACGGGGAGAACATGCCAACTCCACCCAGGGGATGACCTGGGACGATCCCCAAGGTTGGACTACCCCGGGGCTTGAACCCAGTACCTTCTTTCCGTGATGCGACCGTGCTAACCACTGCGCTGCCCAGCGCTCTTTCAAAAAGAAAAAAAGAAAAACTGGTTTCTACCTTTTGCCTGTATATATTTTTGCTTTCAAAGATAAAATTCGAAATGCATGACGAATAAAGAGATAAATGATGTAGGAAAATATTAGTGTTTCAAATCCAGAACGGTGAGATAGCTCTTATAGCCCTTTAGTAACCAACCAATATATATGACATTTTACCACTCCATGATACTTGAAGTACCAAAAAGAAAAAGAAAAAGTGTCGCAGGTTGTAGTGACTCTCTGTGATTGCCTTGTTTAAAACCAGTGGGTGGACC